>NW_004949142.1:1855973-1856895 GCF_000317375.1 Microtus ochrogaster
GAAACGGTCTCACTCTGATGCCCTGGCTAGCCACCAGGCTGGCCTTGAACTCAGAGTGCTCCTACTGCCTCTACTGAATTAAAGTGCTGGAATTAAAGTCATGTAACACTCTGCTGAAACCTTAAAAAATATTACTACTATGTGAATGAATATGAGACGCATGTGTGTGGGCATGTACATGCCACGGCACATATGTGGTGGTCAGAGAGTTGATGTTTTCGTTCCAACTTTTACATAGATCTGGAGATCACACTCCGCCAGGCTTGGTGCAAGCGCTTTTACTCACTAGATCATATCTTGAAAGGCATTTTTGGGTTTTGAGACAGGATCTCACTATGTAGCCCAGGCTGGCCTGGAATTTGTCTTGTAGATCAGGCTGGCCTTGAACTCGGAGACCTCTCTCTGTCTTCTAGGTGCTAGGATTAAAGTGTGAACTAGAAAGCCAGCTAATGAGATGCTGACATCAACCTCTGACCTCTGCATACACCTGTGCACAGTGGCATGCATGCATCCACACACATTCTAACACACATGCACAAGCGGCATGTGTGCACCACACACATGCACACAATTGCGAGTGCAGCACACACATTCTAACACACACATGTACACAGTGGCATATGTGCACCCACACACATTCTAACACACATGCACAGAGTTATAAGTGTGCACTCTCATCCTAACACATGCATGCACACGGGAGCATGTGTGTACCACACACGTTCTAACACACATGCACACAGGTGTACCACACACATTCCACCGCACACACGGTTGTGAGTGTGCACCACACACATTCCACCGCACACACGGTTGTGAGTGTGCACCACACACATTCTAGCACACACACGGTTGTGAGTGTGCACCACACACATTCTAGCACACACATGCACACAGTTGTGAGTGTGCACCACACACATTC
>NW_004949142.1:1858161-1871069 GCF_000317375.1 Microtus ochrogaster
ACACATTCTAGCACACATGCACACAGTTGTGAGTGTGCACCACACACATGCACAAACAGAAGTGCTCCCTCTGCTATTGAACTATCGAAACAATGGATTCCACAGAACGAAGCTTTCTCAGGAGTCCCACGGTGGAGGAAGGGAAAGTCTAAAGCCCTGGTTCCGGCCAGAGGAGGATCTTACTTGTGGAAGAGATTTTATTTGGTTCTGACAACGTATCTGACTACCTCTCAAGGCAGACCTGAACTAAACAAGGACAAGTGAATGATACCACACCTTCACCAGGACCACTCAGTGATGCAGACTTTTTCCCCTGCATCTAAACTGAAGCTTCATTCCAGTGCACAGAGATGGCTGTAGGGGTCACTGAACCCCTACATTCCCTTTTCTCAGCATGACCATAGTGAGTAAATTTCCTCTCATCTTTTGTCTAGTCCTCTTTTGTTAGACAGGGTTTTACTGGCCTGGAACTTGCTGTTAGAGCAGGCTGGCCTCAAATCCCAGATTTGCCTGCCTCTGCCTCTCCAGGGCTAGTATTAAAGGCATGCACCACCATCCCTAGCTGTTAGTCAGGGCTGGAGAGATGGCTCAGTTTTTTTTTTTTTTTTGTTTTTTTTTTTGGTTTTTCGAGACAGGGTTTCTCTGTAGCTTTGGAGCCTGTCCTGGAACTCCCTTGGTAGACCAGGCTGGCCTCGAACTCACAGAGATCCGCCTGCCTCTGCCTCCCGAGTGCTGGGATTACAGGCGCGCGCCACCACCGCCCGGCAAGATGGCTCAGTTTTTAAGAGCACTGACTGCTCTTCCAGAGGTCCTGAGTTCAATTCCCAGCAACCACATGGTGGCTCACAGCCATCTATAATGAGACGGGCGCCCCCTTCTGGCTTGCAGGTACACATGGAAGGAATGCTGTGCACATAATAAATAAATATTAAAAAAAGAAACTCCTAGCTGTTAGTCATTTCTTTAATAGTCATAGCAGAACAATTGGCTTCAGGAGCCAGACTGTTACCCAAAAATCTCTGGGACATAGACTATTATTATTCCCATTACACAGATGAAAAACTGAGGTTCCAAACCAGGCATGCTGGCTTACACCTTTAATCCCAGCATTTGGGAGGCAGAGGCAGGCAAATCTTTGAGTTTGTGGTCAGCCTGGTCTACAGAATGAGTTCCAGGACAGCCAGAGCTAAACAGAGAGACTCTGTCTTGAAGAAAAAAGAGAAAGAGAGAGAGAAAGAAAGGAAGGAAGGAAGAGAAAGAGAGAAAGAGAGAGAGAGAGAGAGAGAGAGTTCTATTGAATGACTTATACAAAGTTAAAATACTCAACGGAGAAAACAAAACTTCTAACTATCCCTCAAATCAAATTTCACTGCCCAGGACTAACTTAGAAGTCTATACTGCAGGTCAAGTCTTGAGATAGAAGAAATAAAGTTGTCTTTTTATTTCAAAGCTGTGTGAGGAGGGCTGTGGGGCGCTGTTGAACCATACCTGGGTAGCATCTGGGCCTTGGGTTTAGTGCCCAGCACTAAACGGGGAGGGGACCTGAGGACATACAGTAAAACTTCAAGTAACGGGTTTCCATAGCGTCCTGTTTTAGTAAACAGATAAGATAGAATTATGACAGCATCATTTTTGTTAAGATGCCAAGTGTTAAATAATTGTTTCCATGTAAGCACTTCTATGTTAGTAATTTGCTTGCTGAACCTTCTTTTTCTTCCAAATCAGGTCACATTAATAAAATCCGGCTTGGAGGGGCCGAAATTAAATACAAATAGATGGACCGAGTCACGGGCCAGCATCTATAGCCCAGCGTTGGCTGCCCATACACTACATGGATCATGTCAAGCCTCTAGGTCTCTGAGTCTCCACCCACCTCTGTGGAATTAGCCTCCATCCAGAGGTTAACACTCCGCAGGGCCCTGTCTGCTCCTCTTCCTCCAGAATGAGCAAGTGGCAGGAAATGGGGCCCAGACTGAAAAGTCCCTGACAAAAGACAGGAAGGTTGCCCTGTGGGATCCGAGATTCCCAACACACACACACACACACACACACACACACACACACACACACACACACACACACAGTTGCGTGACCACTCGCTCCCTAACTGGAAGCTCTCTAGGGCTGTCCCTGTCGTGTTGCAGTGGGATGGGTTGGGGGAAGGGAACGATGTCTTGAAACTCTCAGAACACAATCTAAGGCACAACTGTGCTATATATAGCCCAAGGGAGCTGAGTGGCCACAGAGGGCAGGAGAGCGACGTGTGTGTGACTTCTGCTTTGAGCTAAGGAGAGTTGTGAGCGAGGGGAAGATGGGAATGAACTAGACGAGGGTGTGACTTCTGCTTTGAGCTAAGGAGAGTTGTGAGCGAGGGGAAGATGGGAATGAACTAGACGAGGAACAGGAGACGGAATGTGAAAGAACAGAACAGGACCGAGAGGGTGTCTTTGGAGAACAAAACCAAGCAGTTAGGTCAAAGAGAAGTACCTGGGATCTGAGAAGCAAAAAGCAGGAAAAAGGACTGGCGGTGATGGCTCACACCCTGAATCCCAGCACTTGGGAGGCAGAGGCAGGAGGATCTCTGTGAGTCGGAGACCAGCCTGGTTTATATATGAGACCCTGTCTCTAAATAATAAAACAAAATAAAACAAAACAAAAACAAACCAAGTTCTAGGTCAGCTCAGGGTAACAGAGTAAGACCAGGCCTTAAAAAAAAAATTTTTTTTTTTTAAAGGAAGGAGAAGAAGAAAAGACAAAGAATAACAAACAGAAAGGCAGGCCATTGAAGTCTCCAGATGAAGCGTGTAGGTGCAGCTTGCCCCTGGGACATGGCTGGCCCTGGAAAACTGCAATACCCCATCTCCTTTTAAAAACTGGTATAAGGTTCTGAGGACCTTGTAGCAGCCATCCAAGGACATCCCCAAGAGCCACAGGCGTGGAGCCAGGAAAGTGCCTTTGATATGTTCCAGAGGAGACTGTTCACATTTCAAACAGATTTTATTTTAAGGGGTCATGAGTAGAGCTGGGCAGGGTGGTGTGTGCCTGTAGTCCTAACTCAGGAGCAGAGACAGAGGATTTGAGCCCAGGAGTTCAAACCCAGACTCGGCAACATGGTGAGATGCCGGGCGTGGATAACAGTGGCTGGAGACTGACTCCTCCTGCTTGGGAAGGAACAGTTCTGGCCTGTAGAACATCCTGGAAGAGACTTCCAACTCAGACAGGAAATGGGTGCAGCAGAAATTGAAATCTTTTGCTAAAGTCTTTGTTCTGGGTGTTTAGAATTCTCAGTCTATCACCCAGCTTCCTCTAAAATACCCTGTAGGCGGGATGATACCTAAAATCTTCAAAAGCCTAAAAACTTTGGGCACCTAACATATTATATTTAATCCTTCATACTGCTCTAGCAGGTATGACTCACAACTGCTTTAAAAAATAAGGAACAGGCTGGAGAGATGGCCTAGTGGTTAGGAGCCCTGGCTGCTCTTCCACAGGACCCGGGTTGAATTAGTAGCATCCACTTGATGGCTCACAAATGGGCAACTCTACCTCCAGGAGATCCGATGCCCTCTTTTGGCCTCAGGCAATGCGTGTTTGTGACTTGACAGGCATATATGCAGGCAAAACACTTGGTCACATGAAATACAAATGAATCTTTGCTTTTTTAAATAAATTTTTATTTCTAAGTGTAAAAAAAAACCAGGTAGTTGTGACACACGACTTTAATCCCAGCACTCAGGAGGTAGAGGTAGGAGGATTTCTGTGAGTTTGAAGCCAGTCTGGTTTACAGAGTGAGTTCCAGGACAACCAGGATTACACAGAGAAACCCTGTCTCGAAAGGAAGGAAAGGAGGGAAGGAGGGAAATAAAGATAGAAAGATAGAGACAGGAAGAAGGAAGATGACTCAGCAGCTAAAATTCCTTCCTATACAAGTCTGATAAACTGAGCCTGGATCCCTATAACCCCGCAGCACAATTCTGCAATTTCCACACTCCTATGGAGTCACGAGACAGGATTTCCCTGGAAACCCGAAAGCCAGGTAGGAGTACACAACACAGCAGCAGACAAGAGAGACCCTGCCTCAAACAAGATGGAAAGGGAGGGCAGACAGCTGAGTATTCTCTCTCTCTCTCGGAGAAAGCTATACAGAAATAGAGGAAGATAAAAGCCCAGAGCCAAAGGTAGTTGGGAGGATATATAAGTTAAGAAAAGCTGGGAAGAAACAAGCCAAGCTAAGACCAGGCATTCATAACTAAGAATAAGTCCTCTGTGTGTGATTTATATGGGAGCTGGGTGGTGGGCCCCCTACAAAAAGGCAAAAGAATAAAACATCACACAATAGCTGGGACTCAGTCTGAGATAAGTAGAAAAGCAACCAGTGCTCTCAAGTGTTGAGCCATTTCTCCATCCCCGAGAATCTATTTTTAAAAAGCAAAGGCCAGGGGACTGGGAGCAAGAGCTTAGACAGCTAACAGGGTTGACTCTGGACCCAGGCCTTCTGGGCATTCAGGGACTTTACCCAAGGTCAGGATAGGCCTGGGCCAGAATCTATCTGGCCTGTGGCACCAGGACTGCTGTCGTTAGGTCCTACCCAGCTAAGCATCTTCCTATATTGCATCTAGCCTTTACTCCCTCAAGGAAACGGGTCTCCATTTAAAATCCAACATCAATACCAGAAACTACAAACAGGGCCCTGGGACACAGCTGGCGGGAGTCAGTTTACCCTTCCTGCTATATTATATGGCTTGTGTTACCTACTCAAAAGGTTTCCCACAACCAAGATCGGAGTCAGCTAACACCTTGGTAGGCAAAGAAGGGAAGAAACAGTACGATATATCCTGTAGATCAACCGAAACTGCCCGGATTAACAGAGAGGGAGGGAGCTTTGTGCCCCTAATACCCATCTCCCAGGGAACAGAGGAATCCTAAGCAGTCCAACCTTCCTACCTGGGCTGCGCCAGGCAGGACTCAGCCATTCACTGCCACCAGTGAGTGCTCTTGGCCTGCCACCTCTCCAGGCCCCTGCGCCACCCCCCCCCCCCCAAGGCAGAGGAATCTGCTCGGAGTTCACCAGCCAAGTGGGGACCCTGGAAAGTATGTCATGGAAATAGTGACACAATGCAGCCTTCAAGCTGACCTTACTGTTCCCAGACCACAGAGCCCCAGGGTGACTCTCAAACTGGGTTTTGATCTTTTCCTGCCTGAGCCCATGTGAATATACTGTACGGCAGTTCTCACAGCACAGGGCCCCAGCCGCTCGCCAAAGCCTGGAAGCCAGACCTGATTCCCGCTTGAAACCTGGTGTTTTGCTGTTGTTGTTGTTGTTGCTTTGTTTTGCCTGCATTGTTTGTTTTTTTTAACCTGTGTTTTCTCTGTGTAACGCCCTGGGCTGTCCTCTAACTCTCTTGGTAGACCAGGCTGACCTTGAACTCACAGAGATCCACCTGCTCTGCCTTCCTAGTGCTGGGATTAAAGGTATCTGCCACCATGCCCAGTTTTAGCCTCTTTCTCTTTATATTTTTTTACATTTATTTTTATTTTATGCTCATTAATGTTTTGCCTGCATGTATGTCTGTGTGAGGGTGTCAGAAGTCATGGAATTGGAGTTACAGACAGGTGTGAGCTGCCATGTGGGTGCTGGGAACTGAACCCAGGTCCTTAGGAAGAGAAGCCAGTGCTCTTAACCACCGAACCATCTTCCCAGCCCTTCTCTTTATATTTTATTATTATTGTTATTTTGTTGGTTTTTTAGAGACATAGGGTTTCCCTATGTAGCCCTAGTTCTCCTGGAACTCATTCTGTAGACAAGGCTGGCTTCAAACTCAGAGATCCACCTGCTTCTGCCTCCTGAAGGCTGTAATTAAAGGCACGCCCCGCCATGCCCAGCATAGTTTAATATTTTTAAAGCCACTGAGTGTCCAGGGTTTATTTTAAAATTTTGTTTATGTGTATGAGTACTTGGCCTTCATGTATGTCATGTATGTATGCGCACCTCACATGTGTCCGGTGTGAAGGAGGCCAGAAGAGGGAGCTGGATCCCTTACAGATAGTTGTGGGCTGCCACACGGGTACTGGGAACCAAGCCCAGATCTTCTGCAAGTGTTTTTAACTGCTGAACCATCTCTTCAGACTTTGGGGGATGCCTGGGAACAGAGCTGCTAGCCTAGCCTCCCCAACTGCAGTGGCATTAAACATGTTACAGTCAGCAAGATGACTGCAGAGTGGGAAGAAAAAGAAGAAGCCAGGTGGTAGTGTCCCATGTCTTTAATCCCTCAGGAGGCAGAGGCAGGTGGATCTCTGTGACTTTAAGGCCAGTCTGAGTTCTGACTACAAGACAGGAGCCTTATTTTAGGTCATAAGTCTGGTTTATAAAACTATCTACTGTAAAACAAGCTACCTGACTTGAGTCTCATTTTCACTGTCTTTACAAGGTTGCTCTGAGTTGGACATGGTACTCCTGAAATTCCAGTATTTAGGAGGCTGAGGCCGGAGGATTACAATTTCAAGGCTAGCCTGAGCTACATAGTGAGGCCCTTTCACAAAACCCAAGGGCTGGACTGGGGATGTAGATGAGTTAGGAGACCATTCGTCTCGAATGCATAAGCCTTGGCTTGATGCCCAGCCATAAACCTGAGTTGGAGGCAGGAGGACCAGAATTCAAGGTCATCCTTGGCTACCTGGTGAGCTCAAGGCTAATCTTCCATACATGAAACCCTGTTTAAACAAAACAACAAAACATACCGGGGTGGGGGCAGTAAGAGGGTTTTCTGGTAAAGGTGCTTGTTGGGGGGCCTGATTGCCTGACTTCGATCCTCAGAAACCACTCGGAAATAGGAGAACCAACTCCCGAAGCAGTCCTCTGGCCTTCACATTCATGAGTATATAAATACAGACATGGACAGGGTCAGCAGTTAAGAGCACTGACTGCTCTTCCTGAGGACCTGGGATCAATTCCCAGCACCCATATGGCAGCTTAAGACTGCCTATAACTCCAGTTCCAGGGGATGCAACACCCTCACACAGACATACATACAGGCAAAACACCAATGGACATAAAAATATAATTAGAAAAGGAAAATCACATACATGGATACACAACAAATAAATAAATGTAATAATGAAAAAAGAATAAAGATCAGCATTAAAAACAAGTGCTAGCCGGGCGATGGTGGCGCACGCCTTTAATCCCAGCACTCGGGAGGCAGAGGCAGGCGGATCTCTGTGAGTTCGAGACCAGCCTGGTCTACAGAGCTAGATCCAGGACAGGCTCCAAAGCCACAGAGAAACCCTGTCTCGAAAAAAAAAAAAAACAAGTGCTATAGACCTGGGATGCTGCTTGCCTACCTTGTGCAGGGCTCTAGGCTCAGTCTTTAGCACTGTTATCTTACAGCTGACAATCCATAAAGAAGGGAAGTCAGGACAGGAACCCAAGGTGGGAGTTTGAATCAAGAACCACAGAGGAGGGGCTGGAGAGATAACTCCGCAGCTAGAAGCACTTGCTGCTCTTGCAGAGGACCAGGGTTCGGTTCCCAGCACCCACGTGGTGGTTTGCAACCATCCTAACTCTAGTTCCAGGAGCTTTGTTCCCCTTCTGACATCTGCAAGCACCATGCACACATGTGGTGCACATACATACATACATGTATGCAAAACACATAAAATGAATACATTTAGTAAACTTTTTGTTATTTTTTGAGACAGAGTTTCTCTGTGTAATACTATAATGGTATATTATTTATGTGTTAATAAATAAAGCTTACTGAAGATTAGAGTGCAAAGCAATCACAATAATCAGGCATACAGGCCAGGCAGTGGTGGCACACGCCTTTAATCCCAGCAGCCATACTAGTTTGCCATAGAGGCCATGTTGGTGGTGCATGACTTTAATCCCAGCACTAGAGAGGGATATAAAACAGGAGGAGACAGGTTTCAGCCTCAATCTCAGGATTTATGGAGGCAGGATCGCCCATTTCTGCCTGAGGCAGAGGTAACAGTTAGTGGCTAACCGCTTTGTTTTTCAGATCTTCAGTCTGAACCCCAATATTTTATTATTATTTATATTATCTATATATATTTATATTATATAATATCTATTATATTATTTGTGCTACATAACAATCCTGGCTGTCCTGGAACTTGCTTTGTAGATCAGGCTGGCCTTGTCACAGAGATCCACCTGTTTCTGCCTCCCAAGTGCTGGGTTTAAAGGTGTGTATTACCACTGCTCACTTAAAATTTTTTTAATAAAATAATTAATAAGCCAGGTGGTGGTGACACACGGCTTTAATCCCAGCACTTGGGAGTCAGAGGCAGGCAGATCTGATCTACAAGAGCTAGTTCTAGAACAGGCACCAAAACTGCAGAGAAACTCTGTCTTGAAAAACAAAACAAACAAGCCAATAATAATAATAATAAAACACAAAGGCATACAGTCTTACTGGCATCCCCCTCATTACTTGATCAGCTTACTTTTTTATACAGTGGAGGACCATGTGCCTAGGGGTGGCACGCCACAGTCAGCCCCTGCAGCTGAGCTCTTTCTCTTATTTGCCCCCCAGGTCCCAAATAATGACATGGCAACTTCTTATTATGAAAGCTCAGCCTTTAGTTTATGCTTGTCCCACGAGCTCCTAGAACTTAATTTGTTGCTATTTATCTATATTTTGTCTGGGACTTTTTACCTTTTATTATTCTTTTTGTCCTGCTTTCCTGCTTCCTCCATGTCTATTTGTGTCTGTATAGCTCCTGGCATTTCTCCTTCTCCCTCTGTCTCTGTGAAACCTAGATTCCTCTTCCAATTTACTCTCTCTGCCCGGAAGTCCCGCCTATACTCCTCCTGCCTAGCTATTGGTCTTTTAGCTTCTTATTAGAATCAGGCAGGCAAGGTAAACAAATGCAACACATCTTTACATAGTTAAACTAATATTCCAGAACAGGCTACAACCTCCTACATCAATGATTAATCAAGACAAATGCCCCACAAACTCACCTACAGACCAGTCTTACAAAGGCATGTCTCAGTTAAGGTTCCCTGTTCCCAGAGGACCCTAGCTGTGCCAAGTGGACTAAAGAGAACTCAGCAGCACACATCTAAAGAGAGATGATGATTGACACAGAGGTAACAGTGTAGAAAGAACTGACCCCAGTCTCCATAAGAAATAGACAAAGATAAAGGATGGCTTCCCTGGCAGACTTAGTCATCAATTTATAGGAGGATGATCCTAGTGGGTATTTGATTCTCCATGTATATAATTCTCTATCTTTAATTATGTAAAATGTATAATCCAGGCACTCAACCTTTTGGAGTAGGATGTAAGATTTATTAGTTATACTGATGGGGTTGTAGCTCAGTGAATGCTCACTAACCACTGCTTGTCCAGGGAACCATATCTGATATATTTGACACTATATCCATCTAGGATGAGCAGTTTATCGGCCAACATGTCTTTACAAACTTTGCAGATGGGTGACGTGGCCACACACCTTTAATCTCAGCACACAGGAAGCAGAGGCTTTAGACCTCATGGAACTGGAGTTTACAGGTGGTTGTGAGAGGCTATGGGGGCATTGAGAATCAAACCTGGGTCCTCTGGAACAGCATCCAGTGCTCTTAACCATTGAGCCATCTCTCCAGTCCACAGTGAAGTAGCATACTATTAAAATTATACAGTGTACCGTTTAAACTACTCTATGTACTACAACATTACACCTGTAGCATACCGTAGCCTGCACTATGGGATGGTTCACAAGCCGAAAAAGGGGCTGGAGATTTAAAACACACACACACACAGGCGAGGACACTGGTCATCCTTGAACCAAGAATGCCCCTTTATTGTGTTCCAGGGCAGCTTATATAGGGATGGTAGCCATGCCCCAGCCAAACCCACCAGAAACCACTCCCCTGCCATCAGGAACTCTTGAGGGTCTCGTGCTCAGAGCAGCTGCAAACACAGGAAAACAAGTTGTTTTGTTCAGAGCAGCTGCAAGCATAGCAAGTTGTTTATGAGAAATTCAGGGTCTGGGGGTCCACAGTGCCCAACAATACAGGGTTGGGAAGAGAGGAGGATGATCAATAACGTGCTTGTCATGAAGGCAGGAGAACCTGCGTTTGGATCTCCAGCACCTACATACAAAGTGGGATGTGACTCTGTCTGTCTGTATGTCTGTCTGTGTTGAGACAGGGTCTCTCCATGGAGTCCTTGATGTCCTGGAGCTAACTATGTAGACCAGACTGGTCTCAAACTCACAGAGATCCACCCGAGAGTAGAGAGAAGATTCCTGGAGATCCTGGAGATTCTGGTGGCTGGCCAGTCTAGCTGAATCAACCAGCTCCAGGTTAAGGGAGAAATTCTGTCTCAAAAAATAAAGCAGAGAGGAGTGAAGACATCTGACATTGACGTTTAGCCCCTCCACACACGAGCGAACACTATACACACACACACACACACACAGATATACAGCTCAGAGTCTGGGGTATAGTTCTGTGGTAGAGAGCTGCCTGTGCACGCAGGAGCCCCTGAGTTTGAGTCACCACCAAGAAAGGAAGAAAAAGAAAACCCATCTACCGCTCAACATACCAACTAATCACACCCGTGTACTCAGCATCCAGGTCAAGACCAGACCTAGCACCCCAGAGTCCCATCGTGTTCCTTTCCAGGACTGTCCTGCACACCAGGTAAGCTTGTTTACCCTTAGCAGCAATTCCTTTTGCCTGTTTTAAACTATATATAAATGGAAACTTTTAATGAGCGTGTATAAGCCGGTGTTTATTCTCCTGGATGTACATTGTACCAATGTATGATTATAGTAGCGTTTATTCTGTGGTTGATGGGCATTTCAAGTGGTTTTCTATTTTTTGTTTGCTGGCCATTGTGAATAGTGCTTCTATGAACACCCTATCACGAGGATTTTGGTGATCATCTATAAGCGTTTCTGTAGAAATCCCACGGGATCTCTAAAGTTCTAGTGAGTTCCTATGTTGACACCGTAGTGGGTATGTACTCTCCGGAGTGATTTGTACCAATTTACATGTGTGTCCAGGCTGTGGCTTTCTTTCCATGTATTTAAAAGCACTTCACATTTGCCTCTTGCCATGTATCACTAGAGAGGTACCATGATGGTGAAGCCTGACTGGAGAGAACTTTGATTAACTGAGGTCAAGCGAGTTAAGGAATTAAAAAGACTCAAAGCAGCTGAGTGGGACAATGTCGGCTCTCAACAAACCCAAGGTGGATCAGAAGTAGCTATCGCATAAAAATAGAGGCTCAGAGCCGGGCGGTGGTGGCGCGCACGCCTGTAATCCCAGCACTCGGGAGGCAGAGGCAGGCGGATCTCTGTGAGTTCGAGGCCAGCCTGGTCTACCAAGGGAGTTCCAGGACAGGTTCTAAAGACACAGAGAAACCCTGTCTTGAAAAACCAAAAAAATAAAAAATAAAAAAAAAAATAGAGGCTCAGAGTTTGGCAGGGTGGCCCTTTAATCTGGCAGAGGTTGGAGGAGCTCTGTGATTTAAAGATGAGCCTGGTCTACATAGCAAGCTTCAGAACAACTAAAACTACACATAGAGAGACCCTATCTCAGAAACTAACAAAGGAAAACGGGATCAAAGCACTGGTGTGGCACCCAGGGGCTCAAATCCCACCTCTCAGGAGATGGAGGCAGGTGTCAGGAGTTCAAGGCCAGTTCCCAGCTATAGTCTGAGTTTGAGATCAGCCTGGGCTACCTGTGACCTTGCTTCATAAACAAAATAACAATAAAAATGAAAACTGAGGCTCAAGTGACCACACGCTTTGATTTTTTTAGAGAGAACCTAGAATCCAACATTTAAAAGTTTCGGCAATTTACATTTTTGGAAAACCTCAAGTAGCCAACCAAAACCCCAGGGAGGTGGGGAGGCAGCCCTTGCAGTTCTTAAACCTGTGAACTAGTCCTTGGGGCATGGCTTCAGGCGGAATTTGACCTGCAAGTCTCCACACAGCTTAATTCCTTCCCTGGCCAGGGCCAAAACTAAAAGCCTGTCCGTTTGTAATTCTAGACTACAGGAATGGTCCGCACTAGACTATACAAAACAGCCTCCTGTCCTACATCTCCAGTAAGCTGTCTTTTGTCACCCAGTCTCACTCTGTTTAAAATTTAATATTTAGGGGAATTTTTCGTGGCTTTTCTTAGACATTTATTTTTATTTTAAATTATTTGTGTCTGTATGTAGGTGTGTGCACATCAGTACAAGAGCTCACAGAGGAGTCGGATCCCCCCAGGGCTTGGATTTACAGGTGGTTGTGAACGCCCCGTGTGGGTGTTGGGGATCCGCTGCAACAGTCCTACAAACTCTTCACCGCTGAGCCATCTCTCCCGCCCCAGGTTTCCTTTTCTTAACTGGCAGCTCTGAGCAGGGGAATTCCAATCCACGCACATTCTTAAAAAGTCTTGTACTCGGGATCTTGGCTGGGACGCAAGGAGTTAAGAGGAAATGGCCTATTAGGGTTTTGCTAATCCGAGAAACCCAGGACCTCAAAACTATGTAGAACGCCTGTAAAAGCTACGATTCCACCAGGCGGGGATGGTTGGCCGAGAGGCCCAGGAGGTTCTTCGAGTAACTGCAGAGCAGAACCTAGAACGGCCATGAGCATCCCGAGATCCGCTGGACCAAGGCCCTGACCTAGCGCACGAGATAACGGTGGCGCTCTCTGGCCCGGCCCGGGGCATCTCAGGTGAGGCGTGTCTCCATCACGCCGTTAGCTGCAGGCTCCTCCGAGAATCTCACCGCAGGAGAGGAGCCCGGGCTGCAGTGCGCCAAGTCGGCAGCCCACCCGGGCTCCCCGGCTCCATGCGCAGGGGTCCCCCCGCCCCGCCACCGCCGACGGGACCGCCCTGGAGCGCGCGCAGCCGGTCACGGAAAGTTGGCGCCGGCGCG
>NW_004949142.1:1871605-1873505 GCF_000317375.1 Microtus ochrogaster
CCGCGTCCCGCCGCCGCCCCCGGCGCGCCCGCCCTCTTTGTCCCCAGGCGCGCGGTTCCCAAATTGGGAGGGAAACGGCTCGGGCGGGCCGGGAGCGGGCGGCGGCACTCCCGCAACTCCTCGGGCGGTTGGGGGCCCGGCGGGGCCGGCGCTGGGCGGGCTGGTCTTTGTCTGGCGACGGCGGCCGCTCCTCCGTGGCGTGCTGCGGGGTCCGGCGGCTCCTCCGGCTCCGTCGGAGGTTTTTACTGGAGGTTCGGTTTGAGCGCTGCGCCGCGGGAGAGGGGCTGGCGGGAGGACCCGACTCGTCGCCTCTTGTTGGACGCCTTTTCTTTACTTGAGACGACTTTATCCTTACTTCGTAAAACTTTGGAGCTCTGTTGGTTTGTATTTTTTTTTAATTGTTCTTCGTTGAGTCTCCAGATTGAAAATAGAGGGGAGGCGCTAATGCTGTGATTGGGCTGGCTGCTGCGGTTGGAGTTTTTGAGTTGAAGTGATTTATGTGATTTGTATTTAGAATTTGGGGGTCTCCCGCCCCCTGACCCTTAGCGATATATATTTGGGATTGCTTTTCTTCTGCGGAGTGGATGAGTTGGGTTTTTATCATCTGATATTTTCGGATACTTTCGGTCCTCGAGAATTGGCAGTGCTGCAGAATTCATTGTGCTCCTGCTTGTGTTTGGTTCTCATCAAACTCGGTGAAATCGAGGAAATCAAGGTAGACAAAGTTCTGGATAAGATATTTTCTGTGTGTCTTAAGTCTGAAAGTCCTTGTTTTTGTGTGCATCCTTGTAAGTGGATATATGTGAAAGCGCTGTACAAAGCTATACAAAGGAAAGATTTTAATTCTCTGTTAAGCAGAAATCATGTATTACAGATACGTGAGTATCTGTAGGAAGAGAATTAATGATGTAATCTTGGAATCAAATCCTTCCCTCTGTAAACAGTTGGTAGGAATTTTTCAGAGCAAGAATGAAAAGCAAAAAGAAACAAAAAAAGCCCCACAAACTTAATTGCGTAGCTCCTACCTAAATTGCTTAGCTCCCAACTAAATTAATTGTGAATTTTTTTTTTAATTTGCAGGTTTCTTTTGGTGTAAGCAGGGGTTTGTGTGCAGTTACTTTGAGTTTCTGAAGGGCTGTGTAATGGCAGTATGCTAGAAACTCGAGCGGACTCTTCTGGGTGAAGGGTGAAAAGCTTTGTTAAACCAATCCGTTACCCAGATCTTCGGTGCAGAGTACTGTCGGCAAAGGGCATTTTGGAGAGAAAACAGGCAGTGTAAGTTTTATAAATGTGTCTATTTGTCATGGTCTCAGCCATTGGTGTCATTCTAGCAACTGAGCAAGGTGTTCAGTGCTGGCTACATACATACTTCACAGTCTGGAGTTGACTGTCAGCACGCCATGGTTTATCTTTCAGACCTGTGGAATGTCTTTACCCAAAAGGGTTTTCCTAGGTGCGAGCATGAGATGATCTCATTAAAGATAACATTTTACTTTTTATTCTCTTTGAAGCAGGAACTTGTATGCAGTTCCAGTTGATCTGGAACTTGGTACACATCCCAGGCTGGCTTTGAACTCTAGCCTGACCCTCCAGGTGATGGGGTTATAGGTGTGTACCGCCACTGGTGGCTCATTCAACAAACTTTTGTGATGCTGGAGACTTATGCTAAGCATGCAGGTTCCCCTGTCACTGAGCCAGACCCTCAGCCCCAGCAGATTTTTCCCCTGGTTAAGTCCTTGTGTGACACAGAGCTCAGCGTTGAGTAAACAAAGATGTGTACCATCTTTTCCCTCTCAGTGTGTTTTGTTGGTGTTTTTGTTTTTCAAGACAGGGTTTCTCTGTATAGTCCTGGAAATCACTCTAGATCAGGCTGGCCTCGAACTCTTTTTTTTTTTTTTTT
>NW_004949142.1:1874722-1876122 GCF_000317375.1 Microtus ochrogaster
CTCTGTAGACCAGGCTGGTCTCGAACTCACAGAGATCCGCCTGCCTCTGCCTCCTGAGTGCTGGGATTAAAGGCGTGCGCCACCATCGCCCGGCCTCCAGCTTGCTTTTATAGTTCTCTTTCCCTTCCTTTCTATACTAGGGATTGAACCCACAGCATGGTAGACAAACACTTGGCTACTGAACTACATCCCTAGCTCTGCTTATATATATATTTTCTTATTCTGTGTATTCTTGTCATACTTACGTCTTTTTTCTATATCCTGAAAGTTCTTTCTAGTTTAGCTGAGGGATCTCTAAAACACAGTACTCTTCTGGGAATCTATGCTTATTTGTATAATGTCTGTGTCACCATTAGACTGTATAGTGTATTCTGTAATGTTTAGAGTAATGTCTTGTCTGTGATATCTCAGTGCCCTCAGCACCTAGCTAGTTCATGTCTGTATTCAGCAATTTGGTGCTTGCTAATTTTTTCGTTGTAGTTGTTTGGTATAGTAAAGTTCTTCTGATAAAGCTTTAGGGTCTCTATCTGGAAGATTTGCTGTAACATATATTGATATTCTCTTCCTTTGTGTTTCATTGCCTTTTTTTTTTTTTTTTTTTAGGTAAAGAGTCTCCCCCATACAACCTAAGGTGACCTCAGAACTGGTCTGTGTGCCTTAACCTCAAGTACTAGGATTATAGATGTGTACACCTGGTTTAAATATTGTGTTTGTATGTTAATGGCCTTACGTGTGTTTGTAATATTTTGTTGTGGTTTGTTTAAAGATTTTATTTTTAGTTGGACATGTGGCCCATACTTTAAATTCCAGCACCTAGAAGACAGGCAAGTGGATCTCTGTCAGTTCGAGGACACCTGAGACCCTGTTTCAAACAAAATAGAGCTAGGGAGATGGCTCAGGGGTTATGAACACAGAGAAGCTTAATTTGGTTCCTCGAATCCATATGAAGGCTCCTAACCTTCTTAACTCCAGCCCAGGGATCCAATGTCCTCTTCTGGTCTCTGCAGGCGCTGCATGAATGTGGTGCACATACTTACCTGGCAGGCAAACACCATATACATAAAATAAGTTTAGACAAATAAAAAGATTTATTTTATGTGTATGTGTGTGTGCCTGATACCCAAGGAGACCAGAAGAAAGTATTAGATCCTGTATGTGATTGTATGCCACCCATTGTGGGTGCTGGCATTCAAACCAGATCAGCCAGTGCTCTTAACTGCCGGGCTATCTCTCCAGCCCCTGATATTTTCTTTTTCTTTTTTTTAAATATTTATTTATTTATTTATTATGTATACAATACTCTGTGTGTGTGTATGTCTGCAGGCCAGAAGAGGACCTCATTACAGATGGTTGTGAGCCACCATGTGGTTGCCGGGAATTGAACTCAGGACCTTTGGAAG
>NW_004949142.1:1876302-1879905 GCF_000317375.1 Microtus ochrogaster
GAACTCGCTCTGTAGACCAGGCTGGTCTCGAACTCACAGAGATCCGCCTGCCTCTGCCTCCCTAGTGCTGGGATTAAAGGCGTGCGTCACCATTGCCCGGCTGATGTCTCAGCTTTTCATGTGCTGATGTTGTGGGTGGGTAGTGATGGTGTATTTGAATGTTAGAACATTCACTAATGATGTTCAGGGGCCCAGGTTTGATTCCAGCACCAAAAACAAAACAAAAAATACCATGTTCCACCCCTTCACCCCAAACAAATAGTTCCCATAAACAAAGGTACTATATTACCTGTAGTATAATGTGTATAATATTGAGGAATCTTATTTTCAGCAGGATCTTTGCTAAGCTTGAGCAGTCTGTCAAGTGAAATAAAGATTTTTTTCCTTTTGACACACTGAATCTATCTAGTTTTTAAATTTTGCTTTGTTTTGTTTTATGTTTTTGAGACAGAATAACTTAAAATCTGCAGTCTAGGCTGCCTCAAACTCATGATTCTGCTGCCTCAGCTTCCCACGTCGAGGCTCGTATTATTGATTTTATCCCGTTTTCCAATACATAATTAGAAACCCATACTAGCCTTAAACTTAGACTATTCCTGTCTCAGACTCCTAATACTGGGATTACAGGTTTGAACCACAAGGCCTGGCCTAGGCCATCTTATTTTGAGTTTGGAAAAATGTTAGGAATTGTGATGAATAAGAATGGCCCTATAGGCTCATATATTTGAATGCTTACTTATCAGGGAATGACACTTCTTGAGAAGGTTAGGAGGTGTAGCTTTGTTGGAGGAAGTGTGTAACTGGTGATGGGATTTGAGGTTTCAAAAGCCCAAGCTAGGCCCAGTGTCTTTTTCTTCCTGCTGTCTATGAATTCACTGTAGAACCCTCAGCTATTCCAGCAATATGTCTGCATGCCAATATGCTCCCTACCATAATGACAGTGAACTGAACCTCTGAAACTGTAAGCGAGCCCCAAGTACATGCTTTCTCATGTAAGAGTTGCTGTGGTCATGGTGTCTCTTTACAGCAATAGAACACTAAGACAGAAATGATAGAGATATCTTAATTTAGAAAAAAAAAACCAAGTTGTGTATCTGAAGCCATTGCATTCTGTTATACTTAAAGCTAGAATATAGAAGTGGGAAAATATGCCTATGGTTTGAGATATTACCTAAGAAAAATTTTGTACGATTTGTGGTTTGCATCTTAGGTGTTCCCCTAAAGCATGAGTTGAAGGCTTTGGTCTCTAGGTGATGCTGCTGCAGGAGGTGACAGTGTACCTTTGGAGGCTGTTTTTGTGCTTCCTGGCTTCTGTGTGAACAGTCGTGTTCTTCCCCACTCCTCCCATGAGTCTGTGTGTCCAAGGTAATGGTGCCAATGACCCTGGGTTGAGATTGATACCACAAGCAAAGTCCATCCTCCTTTCTTGGTTTATCGTTGTTATTCTTAGTCATTGGAAGCTGATGGATGCACAGAGGCTACAAAGTCTTGTCTTCTCTTTTTGTATTGAGGCAGCATTTCATGTAGCTGAACATAGCCCTGAATTCATGATCCTCCTACCTTCACCTCCCAGGTGCTGGGATTCCAGGTGTGCACCACATCCTGTAAGAAAAGTGGCTTTAAAAACAAAGGACATTGAGCCTATAGTTCATGATCCTAGAGAAGCTAAGTGCAAGCTGAATCCTGAGAAAAACATACCTAGATCCACCTAAAAAAGGGGAAATAGACAAGATCACCTGACAGAATTGGGAGCATGGGGGTGGGAGAGGAGTAGGGAGGGCGGAAGGGGAAGGTGAGGGGAGAAAAGGGGAGGGGGAGTAGAACTTGAGAGAACAGGATAGTTGAGATGGAGGAAGGAAAGAGATATCTTTATTGAGGGAGCTGTTATGGGACTAGCAAGAAACCTGGCACTAGAGAAATCCCCAGGACTCCAAAAGGGTGGCCCCAGCTAAGACCCTAAGAGGAGAGGGTGCCTGAACTGGCCTTGCCCTATAGTCAGACTGATGAATATCTTAAATATCACCATAGAACCTTTACCCAGCAACTGGTGGAAACAGAGACAGAGACCTGTATCGGAGCACCGGACTGAGCTCCCAAAGTCCAGCTGAAGAGTGGGGAGAGGGAGAACATGAGCAAAGAGGTCAAGACCATGATGGGTTCACCTACTGAAACAGTTTACCTGAGCTACTGGGAGCTCACCAACTCCAGCTGGACAGGGAAGGAAACAGCATAGGTCCAAACTAGTCCCTCTGAATGTGGTTGACAGTTTCTTGGCTGGGGCAGACTGCAGTGCCACGAGAATTGAGAATTTATCCCTACTGCTTGTAGCGTTTTTTTTTTTTGAACCTATTCTCTTTGGATGGATACCTTGCTCAGCCTAGATATAGTAGGGAGGGCCTTGGACCTTCCCCCAAACCAATGTGCCTTACCCTCTCTGAGGAGTGGACGGTGAGTTGGGGGGGGAAGGTGAAGGGAATGGGAGGAGGAGGAGGGGTGGGAGTGGGAACTGGGATTGGTATGTAAAATGAAAAAAGATAGTTTGTTTTCTTTAAAAAAAAGAAAAAAATAGTAACACACGAAAGAAAGAAAGAAAAAGAAAAGTGGCTTTATTATTTGAACCACAACAGAACTCCGTATCTAGGAGCTTTGTTTCTAGCTGCTTTTTATGTTTTTCACAGGGAAACTGTCCCCTCACTCTGGAGGTTTGAAATTGTATATATATGAGCATAATTTCTTAAGATAGGGAAAAGAAAAAGGAGATCTGTGTTCAGAATAGTATTCTTAAATTCTAATAGCCAATCTTAAAGCCTCAAAGTAACATTTTGGTTTTAAAAGGGAGTGTGTAGAACTATATATTAATACCACAAGATAGGCCCATTGGGCTTGTACTGAATCTCATGGCATGTTGTTATTCTAGCAAAAGAACCCGTGATATGAAGGAAAGTGATTAGAAGATGAAAATTGTATAACATTCATGTTGCAAATAAACATTTAATGGAACTTGTAATTGAAACTGACTTTTTTTTCCTACTATGTATGTGCAGGGGGATTAAGTCCTGAGTCTCCTGCGTGCTACACAAGTGCCCCACTCTTGAAATCCTCAGCCTCTGGTGGCTGTTTTAATCAGTTTTTCAAATAAAAGCAAATTCCTTCCAATGCCTAGTACCGGATGGATATCAACAAAGAATGATGGCACCCACTGTGGGTTTTCAGGGACTGTTGGGAGAGTGTGGAAGCACAGACTGTGATACCAGCATGAGAGGCAGAGGGGAGGGATGAGGAGTTCAGTCAGTTGATGCCAGTCTGGACTGTGTGAAACACTGTCTACAAAACCCAGCAATTTAAAAACAGAAAGGAAGCCTGGCGGTGGTGACACACGCTTTTAATCCCAACATGTGGGAAGCAGAGGTAGGTACATATCTGTGAGTTAGAGAACAGCCTGGTCTACAGAGAGTTCCAGGATAGCCAAAGTTACACATAAAAACTCTGTCTCAAAAAACATTAAAAAAGGATATTAGGTGTGATAATTTCCCTTTCTTTTAATTAAAAAATTGTGTATGTGTACAGGCAGGACCATGGCATTCACAGATGGAGGTCAAAGGA
>NW_004949142.1:1880005-1887443 GCF_000317375.1 Microtus ochrogaster
AGCCTGTCCTGGCACTAGCTCTGTAGACCAGGCTGGTCTCGAACTCACAGAGATCCACCTGCCTCTGCCTCCCGAATGCTGGGATTAAAGGCGTGCGCCACCATCGCCCGGCTTAAAATATTTTTTAAAGATTTATGTTATGTGTATGGGGCTCTATATGTATACCTGCATGCCGGAAGGTAGATGGCTATGAGCCACCATGTGGTTACTGGGAGTTGAACTTAGGACTTTTGGAAAAGCTACCAATGCTCTTAACCCTGAGCCATCTTTCCAGCCCTCAGAGGACAACTTTTGGGAGTTGGTTCTTTCTTAACCTTGTTGAGTGACACAGGGTCTTTCTTGGTGGTCTGCTGTGCTGCATATCCCAGAATCACTGCCTTTGAACTGTGGACTTTTTTCACCTCCCATCTCCATGTAGGCATGCTGGGATTATAGATACATGGCACCCAGGGTTCTTTCAGGATTGAATTTAGGTTGTCTGGCTTGTGCTACCATTTGAACCCCATCATACTGGCTTCCTGGTAATGTTTTATACTTCATCTCCATGTTGTTCACATGTCTGTTTAATTTGTGAAAATTCCTGAAGGAGTGCACTTGTATCTGTGCTTACTCTTTCCCTCCCTGCTACTGGAATTAAACATAGGGTCTTGTGCATACTAGGCAAACGCTCTCCCACTGAGTTAGCTGTACCTCAGTCCTGTTTGTTCATCTTACCATATTTTATTCTTCAGTAAGTTTACCAAAAAATCAAAATTGTGTATAAAAATTTAGGCTGAAGAATTCTTTTGAAAAAATACACCTTTCCTGATAGGCTCTCACAGCTGGAGTAAGCTAGTCCACTTTAGGTGGTGCCTCTATTCCCCATTTGTCACAGGCTTCTTCTCATCCTCTTTAGTTGTATTACATTATTGGTATCCAAAGGGTTCAAATGCTAAAAACAACAACAACAACAAAAAACAGCGTATTTGAGAAATAGTTGAAATCTTACATGCCACTCATTTTCTTTTAAGATTTATTTATTTTTATCTTATATATGACCTGAAGTTTCAGCTCACTCATGTAAGCACCTAAAAGGGGCTGGAGACATAGCTCCACAGTTAGGAGCCCTGGCTGCGCTTCCAGAGGACCTGGGTTCAACCCCGGCAACCATAGCTCACAACTGTCTGCAACTTCAGTTTCAAGATATCTGTTGTTTTTTTTGTTGTTGTTGTTGTTGCTGTTGTTTGTTTGCTTCTGCAGGCACCAGGCACACAATGTGGTGCAAAGATATACCTGCATGCAAAACACTCATACACATTAAAAAGAAGAAAATAAAACTTCCAAAGATGTATAGATATCACTATGGTTATTTAAGAATATGTTTTGTTCCTCTAAGAAGAATATTAATATCCTAAAGTAATATCACCACCCCTCATAGACTTAGACAACCACTAATCCACTTTCAGTCTTATTACAGATGCTTGGATTTGTCTAGATAATTTAGTATTTTATCTAGATAATTGTGGATATTTAAATTTTGTAGTCTGTGCTAAAAAAAAAAATAATTACAAGACAAGCGTAGTAGCACATGCTTACAATCCCAGAACTAGCAGTTGGAGAGGAAGGGTTGTAGTGTTCAGGCTTTGGCAGGCTTAGCAGGGCTGCCTCATGATCTTTCTTGGGTGTGTGGTATTTCATTTTACACTTCCGCATAACAGTCCCTCTCTGAGGAAAGTCATAACAGGAAGAGGTCAGGGAAGGAACCTGGAGGCAGGAGCTGAAGCAGAAGCCATGGAGGAGTGCTGTTTACTGACTTACAAATAATGTACTTGAAAAGATTTTTTCCCCTTATTTTATGTATGTATGCCTGAGTGTCCTGAGTGTGTGCTTTGTGCACCATATGTGTGCAGGAGCCCTCGGAGGTCAGAAGCACTGGATCCCTTGGAGCTAGAGTTAGGTGGTCGTAAACTGCGATGTGGGTGCTGGAAACAAAACTGATGTTCTCTGCAAGAGCAGCAAACATCTCTCTAGCCCCTCAAAGAATAATGTTAAAAAAATATAATTGTAGATACACATTGACACACACCTGTAATCCTAGCATTTGGGAAGTAGAGGCAGAAGGATCAAGGCCAGCCAGGGCTACACAGTGTCGTAGTGAGACCCTATCTCAGCTCCCCACCCTTACGCCTCAAAGTCATTGTCTATTTATTCCAGAGGCTTATAACGTTATATAAAATATTCTTATAGCAAGTATTCTGTATTTAGGAATAATTACAAATGTAGTATTACTGATCAAAAGGTAGTATTTTAGAGTTTTTTCTTGGTGAAGAGTGGCTTTTTAGAGAAGGTCTATTTAGACCAAGTGTCCTTGATTGAACTGTGGCTGTCTGCCTCTGTGCACTGACAGTATTTCAGTTCTTGATAAATATTGCTCAGATGTCTGTAAGAAGTATACTAGATCACACTTGCCATTGCTGTATGATGACGTTAGAACTTACACAAACCTAGCAATATTGGGAATACATTTATTTGACGTGTTGACTTTCCAAGACTGAATATTGTTTAGAATTGTCAATTTGATCTACGCTTAGGCTGTTTTAGATGTGGATACCAGTACTGTCCTTTTTGAATGAAGACAGCCCCACTTAGGAGGCGTTGTGGATGAATGTGGTATCCCATACTTTTCCAGCTGGTTCCTGAATGTTCTTGAATTCAAGCAGAATGGCTCTTTGCCAGTGTAAATTGGCACTTCAACCCACAATGGTGTGTTTTATTTCCTTGTTGGTTGATAGAGCCAACATTTCAGATGCCTCTCTTTTCGGTTGGTTTTATAATTTGATTCATGATAAATTATATCTTGTGTTTCTCAAATGTTGTTCATAGCCAGGAACACTTTTGAAAACAAGTTGTTTTCCTGTTTATGCCACATAGATTACTGTTTGCCAGTTAGCTGCCATAATTCTTTTTCTTAGAAATTGTCACCAGCTAGTTATTAAGCATCTATTATCACTGATGTGGAATTAACTTCCACTTAAAACGTTCCAGTTAAACAAAACTTAGTTGTAAATCCCTTAATTGATTCCTTGTCTGCACACTGCAACGTTACTCATCCAGGGGTGTGAGTCACTAGCGATTCTAATGGATTGCTCAGCTCTCCATCTGGGATGCTCAGAGTTATGTAGTGAGCCCATCTTCAGGTTTTTTTTTTTTTTTTTTTTTTAAGTTTAGTCCAGATTTTCTGGAATGGCTGTTTGGGAAATACTGTTGTTTTGTTTTGAGACAGGGTTTCTCTGTGTAACAGTCTTAGTTGTTCTGGATCTTGCTCTGTAGACCAGGCTGGCCTCGAACTCAGAGATCTGTCTGCCCCTGCCTCCTAAGTGCTGGGATTGAAGACGTGCGCTACCACCTCCCATCTGGGAAATATCTTTATGAAAATGTGACATCTTGTTATTGCTAATGTCATCACTGTTACTTTGCTTCCTTCCTTACCCTGGAGTGCTGAATTTTCTGTAATTTTTTGGTTGTTTTATGAATTTTATTGTGCCAGAGATAATATTAAGCAATGTGAACCTTAGAAATCAATGAGTTTGTTAGTCTCCATTTGATATTCTCCATTATGTCACAATTGGAAAATTGGAAACATGGAAAGGGGATGGCTCAGTGGTAAAGAACATGTACTGCTCTTACAGAGGACCTCGGGTCAGTTCCTCAACTCCAGGAGATTTGAGATGCCTCTGACCTTAGTGGGTACCTGTAGTCATATGCTTGTGTGTGTGTGGAAAGAAATGCTGAAAATAAGACCTGATTCCTGAAGCACAGAAATCACATTCTGAAATCACTGTCCTTGGCTTCTACTCCATTCTGCTCAGTTTTGTAAAATTATGGTTAAGAATCAGTTACTTAGTTTATCTATAGATTTTTGTTTATTTTTGGGGACAGAGTTTCTTGGTGTAGCCTTGGCTGTCCTGGCCTCTTTTGTTTGCTTGTTTATTTATTTATTTATTGAAGATTTATTTATTATTTATGCAGTGTTTTGCCTGCATGTATGTCTGCAGGCCAGAAGAGGGTTCCTGATCTCATTACAGATAGATGGTTGTGAGCCACCATGTGGGTACTGGGAATTGAACTCAGGGCCTCTAGAAGAGCAGCCAGGGCTCTTAACTGCTGAGTCATCTCTCCACTCCTGGCTTCTTTTTAAAATATTTTAAAGCTTTGTGCTGAGTTCATTTGAGTTTGGTTTTGGCTTGCTTCTAGGCCTGGTTCTGAGCATGCTCAGAGCTCCCAGTCTAAATCAGCTTTGCCTCCTTCTAAATGCTCTGGTGTTTAGGATCTTTCCCCTTTGGTTGGTAGGAATGCAAAGCATTGCTTGTCCTGTATCATGTCCAAATTGCCCCACTGTGGGTATTTTCTTCATACATGAACTAATCAGTGCTGAAGACGGGAGGCCCTTCACAGATATCCAGGGCCTGTTTCTGTAGCATGAATCCTCCCACATCACCATTCATTTCCCTGTGAACTGTGATCTGTTCTTCATAGTAGTCACCACTGACTGCACATATACCAAACACTATGCATCTATAGCATTAATAATATTAATAATGATATTAGCTGGGCATGGTGAACCAGACCTTTAATCCCAGGACTTGGAAGGCAGAGGCAGGTGGATTTCTGAGTTTGAGGCCAGCCTGGTCTACATAGAGAGCTTCAGGATAGCCAGGTGTAGCACGAATTGTAATTTATTTTAATAATAACCCACAGTCAGATATTGAGGGGTGAAAGCTATGAGATAGAGGAACAGTGCAGCCCGCCACTAGAGAGACCTCCTACTTCTACTGAATCCTGGGACTGCTGCCTCAGACTGCTCTGAGCTCCTGTCTCCTCTTATCTTATATTCCTCTCTCTTCCCAGCCTGTCTCCACCTCCCAAGTGCAGATCACCTTTGTTTCTTTTTTAGACAGGATCAATTTTGTGTAGCCCAGGGTGGCTTTGAACTAACAGAGATCCGTCTGCCTCTGTTTCCCAAACCTTGTGATTAAAGGTGTGTGCCACCACAGCCTGGCCTCTAATGGCTTCTCTCTGCACACTGATCTTCAGGCAAGCTTTCTATGTTAACACACAAACAAAATATCACTACGTGTTTCTATATAGCGTGCTGCCCTGAGTTCCGCCTGCTTCCTCTGTCTGGGCTGTCTCCTCAACTCAGTGAGTCTACTATACTTTGTTTATTTCTTCCTCCTTGCTCTGGAAACCCTCTAGTTAGCTTAGATAATTAGAGGTCTCATCTTGTTTCCCTCCTCTCAGGCATTTCCTATTATTTAAGAAGTGAATAACTACTGCTTTATAGACTTTCCCGTAGTGTTAATTAAGTGTATTAGTGTTAATACATTGAGGACCATGTCACATCCCAAGATGTCCTTGAACTGCGATTAGAAACTTGGTACCATGCCTAGTCTGTTTGACCTTTTGTTTTTTGGTTTTTCGAGGCAGGAGTTTCTCTGTGTAACAGTCCCGGCTGTCCTGAAATTCGTTTTGTAGACCAAGCTGGCCTCGAACTCAATGAGATCTACCTGTCTCTGCCTCCCAAATGCTAGTGCTGGGATTAAAGGTGTGCACCACTACTGCCCGACCTTTTTTTTTTTTAAGATTTATTTTATTTTTAATTCCGTGTGTATAGGTGGTTATGAGCCACTGTGTGGCTGTTGGGAATTGAATCTGGGTCCTCTGTAAGAACAACTAGTCCTCTTACTGTTTACACACACACACATACACACGCACACACACAGCAGTATGTAGATATGTAATGGCTCACACTTGTGATCTCAGTACTTGGGATACTGAGTCAATAGGATTCCTGAGAGCTCAAGGCAAGACTACAAAGACTCTTCCTTACAAAAAGAAAAAAAAGAAACTGTTCATTGTTCCCTTGTACTGTTTCTAGTTAGCTCTTTTTTCTTTAGGGGTAGGGAGAGGAAGCTAAGCTTGGTGGTACTTGCCTGTGTAGTTTGAGCACTCAGGAGGCAGGGGCAGGAGGATTGTCACAAGTTCTAGGACAGTTTGATCTAAATAGTAAGTTCTAGGCTAGCCAGGACCAATTTAGAGATGCTATCTTGAAAACCCAAAAACCAAATATTTAGATAAGTAAATAAATAGAGGAGGTTGATCACATTTCTATGTATTGACTTTTGTTTTCCTCAACAAAATATGAGAGCCAGTGGTGGTGGCATATGCTTTTAATCTCAGTACTCGGGAAGCAGAGGGAGGTGGATCTCTGTCAGTTCGAGACCAGCCTGGTCTACAGAGTGAGTTCCAGGATAGGCTCCAAAGCTACAGAGAAACCCTATCTCAGGAAAAAACAAACAAACAAACCCCAAAACAACAACAACAAAAAATCAGACAAACAAAAAATAAAATTTAAGAAGTATGAGAGTTTCTGAGAATCTGGGATTGGGCTGGGATCACATGACTTAAGGAGCAGGTTTTAAAGAGCCAAAGCCAAAATGAAACATCTCCAGGGAAAACAAGCAAATTGGTTTCTGAAAAATGTTGAAGATTAGAAACTGAAACTTGAAAGTAAAAATGGTTAACTTCTAGCCCGACATTTGGCCTGACGCTAGATTCTGTACGACATCCTGTCTTCTGCTTAAGCCATCCACAATCAAAGGTCACTGCCTCATGAGGCTGCTTATCATGAGATAGACGGATACAATGGGAATCCAGAGGAAAAGTCTAAAGGGTTGTAACAAATGCTGAAAAAAACAGGTACTAGAGAAGTGCATCTGTCCATCTGCTGATCAGATGTTTATTTAGCACTTAAAATGTACCTTTCCCTACTTCCAGATGCTGAAGTAAGGGTCTGGCATTTGTCTTTTAGGGACTCCTAGTCAAGTTGAGGTGACAAGATAAATGTTGAGGCACTCATAATAATCCTGATACTGTGTTTGGTTTGCCGTGCTTTCAGGACTTGGTATGTACAGTCTGCATATCTCCCCCTTTAACAGTTGCCTCAAGTTTGCTGTCCCCAACCTGTATATACTAACTTCTCAGTGCCCAGACATTGCCCCATTCAGCCATTCCACCCTTCCTGATCGAAAGGAACCTTGCAGTATTTTTGTTTTGTTTTTAAGCTTTAATTGATTTATTCTACATTTAAGATCTTAAACTCTGAAATTTCCTGGTCTTACCAAGTGTTTTTATATTCATTTTATTCTATGTATATTAGTGTTATACTTGTATATCAGTGCACCACTTAGATGTCCAAGGAGATTAAAAGTTGTCAGATCCCCTGGAACAGGATGGTTGTGAACTACAAGTGCTGGGAACTGAACCTGGGTCCTCTGCAAGAACAGCAAGTGCGGCTGGGCGGTGGTGGCACATTTCTTTAATCCCAGCACTTGGGAGGCAGAGGCAGGCGGATCTCTGTGAGTTCGAGACCAGCCTGGTCTACAGAGCTAGATCCAGG
>NW_004949142.1:1887543-1892021 GCF_000317375.1 Microtus ochrogaster
AAAAAAAAAAAAAAAAAAAGAACAGCAAGTGCTCTCAACCTCTGAGCCATCTCTCAGGCTTTAAGAGTTTTTTTGTTTGTTTGTTTTTGTTTTTTATAAATCAGATCCCAAGGATTGGAATAAAGTTCTTTCCACATGAAGCCTGTATGTAGTCCTGTTTGCACTGGGTGTGAGTGATGCTGGGAATCCAACACAGGCCCTTTAGCATGCTAAGAGAGCACTTTACCACTGAGACACAACCAGCCACAATAGCACAATTCATCACTAGCAAGACTGGCTGGCTTCAAATTCTGGTTTTACAATATTTAGTAATTAGATGATCTTAGACAAATTACATACATTATCTGAATCTCACTTTCTAATGTTTATGATGATCCCAATAATCAGACTCTACCACCTGAGATAATCCAGATAATATAACTTATACTTAAGTTTTAAAAATCCTATAAATTTCACTTAACAGAAGAATGCAGTAAGTTTTTACTTGATCCTAATAGTATATAACTAATAGAAAATTGTTATGAATTTTGGGCCTAATGTAACTCAGTGATATAACACTTCTAGTGCAAGGCAAGGTAGAGTTATATCTTAAGTTACTTGGAAAATAAACTAAAAATAGCGTATTTGGTTTCTGTCCAATTACTGTTAAATAAGCAAGCATGGTTTTCTTTAGTATGTATGTGGGTGCATGAATAGTTTTGAATTATGGACCACCATGAGCTGTAGTATACTTTTTAAAAAATTAGTGTTGGTAGCCGGGCGGTGGTGGCGCATGCCTTTAATCCCAGCACTTGGGAGGTAGAGGCAGGCGGATCTCTGTGAGTTCGAGACCAGCCTGGTCTACAAGAGCTAGTTCCAGGACAGGCTCCAAAACCACAGAGAAACGTTTCTGTCTCGAAAAACAAACAAACAAAAAAAATTAGTGTTGGTTCTGCTGTTCCTTTGGAAGCCCATGTTTTTTTATTTTAGAAGGAAAATTGCCCATCACCCATTTTATGTGATGTTAAAATTAGTAAAGCATATCATTTATATAGAAAGGGATACAGTAAAATGCTGAAACAGGCTGCTCTTTAAAATCAGGTTCATTAGCTGGGTTGTGGTGGCGCACGCCTTTAATCCCAGCACGAGGAAGGCAGAGGCAGGTGGATCTCTTGAGTTTGAGGCCAGCCTGGTCTACAGAATGATTTTCAGGACAGCCAGGGCTGTTACACAGAGAAACCCTGTCTCAAAAAAGAAAAAAGGGGGCTAGAGAATTGGCTCAGTGGTTAAGAGCATTGTCTGCTCTTCCAAAGGTCCTGAGTTCGATTCCCAGCAACCACATGGTGGCTCACAACCATCTGTAATGGGGTCTGGTGCCCTCTTCTGGCTTGCAGGCATACACACAGATGGAATATTGTATACATAATAAATAAATATTTTTTAAAAAGTTTGTTTAGCACCTATGATGCTAGCTTCTGGTTGGTTCTGGTGAAAGTCTGGTAGGGTACCCAGGCAGCAAGAGACTGACAGCAGATCACCTCACCAGACAGAAAGCAGGAGGGACCCAGGGATCAGGATCAGGCTTTTATAACTCCTTCTCCCCAGTATTCAGTGCAAGAGACCAACTTTCCACTCTGAGGTCAACATCGCCTGTAGAACGTCCTTTTTTGTTTGGTTTTAGTTTTGGGTTTTGATTTTAGGTTTTTGGGTTTTTTCGAGACAGGGTTTCTCTGTGTAGCTCTAGGTGTCCTGGAACTCACTCTGTTGACCAGGCTGGCCTCAGAGATTTGCCTTCCTTGCCTCCCAAGTGCTAGGATTAAAGATGTGCGCTACCATCACCTGGCTTGGCCATTCTAAGGAATAACTCCAGCATGTGAGGTTGAGGAGAAGAGAGACATTCAAATCATACTAAAGAGAAACCAAAACAAAATCATTTATTACTAAGCTGCTTGTGAGATAATGCCATTTTTTAATGTAGAAAGGTATTTTTAAAGATTTGTTTGTTTTTATTTTATGAGTGTTTTGCGTACATGTATACATGTGTATAGTATGTGTGCCTGGTACACTCAGAGGTCAGAAGAGGGCCTTGGATTCCCTGGAATTGAAGTAAACAGCCAGTTGTTGTGAGCCGCCACGTGGGTACTGGAAACGAACCTGGGTCTTAACCATCTCTCCAGCCCCTGATTTTTTAGTTTTTTTTTAAGATTTATTAATTTTATGTATATGTTTGTTTTGTATGCATGCACACCATGTTTGTGCCTGAGAAGGTCAGAAGAAGACATTGGACCCACTAGAACTGGAGTTACAGGTGGTTGTGAGTAACTGTGTGGTGCTGGGAGCTTAACCTGAGTCATCCCCAAGAGCAGCAGTTAGTCCTGCCCATTGAGCCATTTCTCCAGCCCAGCTAATGCCATTTTATACTTGGAAGTTCACATTGATGAAAGACTGAGGGAAACAGCTGGGTGGTGGTGGTGCACACCTTTCATCCCAGCATTCGGGAGGCAGAGGCAGGCGGATCTCTGTGAGTTTGAGGCCAGTCTGTTCTAGAGTTCCAGGACATCAAGGACTACACAGAGAAACCCTGTCTCAAAAAACAAACAAAAAAACCAAACTTTCTTTCATGTATATGGATGGATGCTTTGTGTGCATGTATGTCTGTGTTCCATGTGTCTGCCTGGTGACTGTGGTCAGAAGAGGACAGCAGATCTCTTGAGACTGGAGCTTTATGTGGTTATGTGTGTACCATCATGTGGGTGCTGGGGATTGAAACTATGGAAATGCTCTTAACCTCTAAGCTGTCTCCCAGACCACTTTGTGACAGTTTCTCATCATGTTGTTGGTTTATCTTGCCTCCATGTAATTAAGAAAAAGGATGACATAATTTGTGTTGAGCACAAATTAGAGGGAAACCTGTACCAAAGACTTCAGGATGTGGATCTAGCGGTTGGGGTTCCATAAAAGCTCATGGAAAGAAAGACTGGATTGGTTTAACATTCTCTCCTCTCTCCCTTTCTCTCCCCTTTTATCTCAGGGCCTCATGTGTTCCAGGCTGGCCTTGACTTTGAACTTACTCCTGATTCTCTTGCCTCCACATCCTAAATGTTGAGCTCTAAATGCTCTACTTATGTGGTATTGGGGATCAGATCAGGGCTCTGTGTGTACTAGGCCAGCACTCTACCAACTAAGCCACAGCCTCAGACTTGGCCTGCTTCAGCATTCCTAAGCTCTCAGTTTAACTAGTGCACAAGACTGAATTCTAGGTGTGTTAAAATTGGAGGTGCAGATGGTTGTGAGTCACTATGTGGATACTGCAGATTAAACCTGAGCCTTCTATGAAAGCAGCACCTGTCTAAACCACTGCACCCTCTCTCCAGGCGCGTCCCCCCACCCATCACCCTGCCTGTCTCCTGAGTTCTGACATAGCACTAGTTTGGCTTTGTGTGTCAACTTTCCACATAGAAATTTTAACATGTGATTTTTGGCAAATAATTTTTGCTTTTTTCTTAAAAGTTTTTTCCCTATATCTTTTTTGTTTTGTTTTTCAAAACAGGGTTTCCCTGTGTAACAGTTCTGGCTGTCCTGGAACTTATCTCAAAACAACAAAACCCTAAGTTCCAGTTAAATTACCATGAACACTCAGGGATTTTTGTTTTTGAGACAGTGTCTCACTTTGCAGTCATGGCTACACCACATAAACCAGGCTGACTTCAAACTCAGGGAGATCTGCCTGCCTCTGCCTTTTGAGGGCTGAGATGAAAGGCTATGGGCCATGAGGCCCAGCGTCAGCATTGTTTTAAATGATAGTCATGAGCAGAGTTGGTGCCGTATGGATGATATTTGACCATAGCTTTTCAAAGTTAAAGAGCTTGATAATGGGCACTAAATTCTCCTGCATTGGTTTGCTTTGTTGATTGTTTTGTTGTCTTGAGACAGAGTCTAGCTATGCAATAATACAGCCAGCTAGCCTGGAACTTGCTGTGGAGACGTCACAGGGGCCTCAACTTCACATTGTTTTGTTTTTCAAGCTGTCTTTGTTTTGTTTTTAATCACAGTCCAGGTGTTTTCTCTCTGATTTTTGTGAGCCTTAGGATTTGTAAATCTCCTGTGGAGACTGGTGTTGCAGTGACTGAGCCAGCTGTTGGGTGTTTCAGCTGAACAGCTTGCTCCTACTTGGCTGCTCAAATCCCAGTGAGAAGTATTGGCTGTGGCAGAGACAGGGCTGTTGGTAGCCTGGTTTAGCCTTGCGGTGCTGCTGCTTTGTTTTTGCTGTAGTTGCCAACGTTCATTAGTGGGTTTGTTTGTTTGTTTGGTTTTAGTGAGGGTCTTGCTTTTAACCCTGGCTGGCCTGGAATTCTAAGGGATCTGCCTGTCTCTGCCTCCCTCTTCCAAACGCTGGGATTAAAGGTGTGTTCTACCATGCCCAACAGTTTTTTGTTTTTTTTTTTGGTTTTTCGAGACAGGGTTTCTCTGTGACTTTGGAGCCTGTCCTGGAACTAGCT
>NW_004949142.1:1892121-1899669 GCF_000317375.1 Microtus ochrogaster
CCTGCCTCTGCCTCCCGAGTGCTGGGATTAAAGGCGTGCGCCACCACCGCCCCATGCCCAACAGTTTTGAATTTTCACAAATGACTCTTTTCTCTATTAGGTTTTCTTACTTTTGAATTAATTAATTAATTTAACCTGCATGTATGTATGTGTACTGTGTATACTCCTGTGCCTGCAGAGGCCAAAAGTGGACATTGAATCCCCTGGAACTAGAGTTACAGACAGTTGTGAGCCACCATGTGGGTTCTGGGAATTGAACCCAGGTCCTCCGAAAGAGCAGCCAGTGCTCTTAACTGCTGAGTCATCTCTCCAGCCCCCTATCAAGTTGTCGTAGAGCCTGATGAGTTAAAAAAAAAAAAAAAAAAACTTTGAGATCACTGTTAATTTCTCCTTGCACTTATTTTGGGAGGAGGAAAGAATGGTATTCACAGTCAAGCCTGTTTCCATCTCATTCTGGTGACCCATGTGGCACACAGAAAACTTTGTTTCTTCCTGAAAGTGACATGCTTGTGATTCATTGTTTTCTGTGGGAGGAAGCTCATGACCTGCTCTTTTCTTTTTCCCTTCCAGAGAGAGTTTGGGAAAGTAACAAACATAATACCATTTCTGAAAGAAGGTTTTGGGTAACAGAAGTTCTGGATAACAGGTAAGTTTGGAGTTACTTGGTGGTGATAATTACCATAGTCTTCAAGTGCCATGTGGGAGAGGAAGGAGGGGTTGAAAATGTAGACGGGCTTTGTGTCAAGTGTTATTGGGGGTTTGACACGTGGCACAGATTCTAGACATAAATGTGAGTATCTTGTAATTATTCTCTAAAATGGTATTTTTAAAGATGATGCCAAACTTATGGTGGCTCACAACCATAATGTAATGAGATCTAGTGCCTTCTTGAGGAAGAGACCTGGTCAGTTGTTCTCATCGACTTAGACAATGAAACCCAATATGGACAGTTCAACAAAACCACATTATATGGGCTACACATGACTGCTTCAGCATTGCCAGGGAATAAATTTCTTTTTTCTTTCTTTTTCTTTCTTTTTTTTTTGGTTTTTCGAGACATGGTTTCTCTGTGGTTTTGGAGCCTGTCCTGGAACTAGCTCTTGTAGACCAGGCTGGTCTCGAACTCACAGAGATCCGCCTGCCTCTGCCTCCCGAGTGCTGGGATTAAAGGCGTGCGCCACCACCGCCCGGCAATAAATTTCATTTTCATTTCAATTTCATGATTACAAACACATGTAATCCCAACATTCCAAGACGGAGGTTAGAGGTCAGCCTAGGCAACATTTGACCCTCTGAAAAACAAAAACAAAAAATAAATAAATAAAAATAAGAGCCGTGGGGCTGGAGAAATGGCTCAGAGGTTAAGAGCATTGCCTGCGCTTTCAAGGGTCCTGAGTTCAATTCCCAGCAACCACATGGTGGCTCACAACCATCTGTGGTGGGGTCTGGTGCCCTCTTCTGGCCTGCAGGTATGCACACAGACAGAATATTGTATACATAACAAATAAATAAATATTGAAAAAAAATAAGAGCCGTACATGATGATACACGCCCTTAGTCCCAGCTCTTTGGAGGCAGATCTCTGTGAGTTTGAGGCTAGCCTCCTCTAGACATTGAGTTTCAAGATAGCCAGAGCTACATAGTGAGACCTTGCTTCAAAAAACAAAAACAAAAAGTATGCTGCTTTTTAATAGGTGTGCCCACTGGTTAGATTTGTTGTGCTTATAGATCAGTTTAGCATACTTTTTTATATCTGTCATTGAAAAAAATATATATTTGTTGTAAGAGTTTTCATTGTGAGCTGTTTAAGTAACTAGGCTATGTGGCCTAGCGGAGAATACTCCCTGCTTTCTGTGAGTGCTCATCATTGCCAGTTATTGACAGCTGTAATTCCTTAATTACTTTGGGGAAAAAAAAAATTGAGAGAGGCTCTCATTGTGTTAGTCTGGCTGGAACAGACTTTGTAGATCAGGCTGGCCTAGAACTCACAGAGATTCACTTTTCTTTGCCCCTCAAGTGTTGGGATTAAAGGTGTGTGTCATCACTCTTGGCTTCTTTAATTAGTTCAGCATTTTGTTAACTGGTCTAAAACTTAAGCCTTTAGCAAATTGCCTCTTCACAATGGAGTCGAACCCAAGGTCCCTTTTATTATGTTTTCAGAGGTAACTCTGTGACTGGACCAGAAAGCTACCCCAGTGCATTATTTTGTTATATATCACACAATGTCTAGATGTCCCATAACACACTAATATATGCAAAAAATACAGTGTGCTACATCTGAGAAATCTCAATAAAGAAGGAAAGCAAACAAGACCTTCTGTGTCCAGACATGGAGTAAGGTGTGCTGTCTCTCCTAAAGCTGTTGGAGTCGGGTGTGACTATTCTAACGTCTGTTCTGCCGGGAGTCTTGAAGTGAGCTACATTTTGGGGTTGCAAAGTCCCTAGAAATACTATGAATTAAAATTTACATTGTCAAGGTTTGATTGTTTGTTGGGGCAGAGCACCAAAAATAGAAAACTATTTTTAGCATTTGTTGATTCACTTGGTACTTTTTCACATACCAGGGCAAACCAATTCCATCACCATGAGTTGGAGCTTCCTGACTCGCCTGCTAGAGGAGATCCACAACCATTCAACGTTTGTTGGGAAGATCTGGCTCACTGTGCTCATTGTCTTTCGAATTGTCCTAACAGCAGTGGGAGGAGAGTCCATCTACTATGATGAGCAAAGCAAATTTGTGTGCAACACAGAGCAGCCAGGTTGTGAGAACGTCTGCTATGACGCCTTCGCACCACTTTCCCACGTGCGCTTCTGGGTGTTCCAGATCATCCTGGTGGCAACTCCCTCTGTGATGTACCTGGGGTATGCCATTCATAAGATTGCCAAGATGGAGCATGGAGAAGCAGACAAGAAGGCAGCTCGGAGCAAACCCTATGCCATGCGTTGGAAACAGCACCGGGCTCTGGAAGAGACAGAGGAAGACCACGAAGAGGATCCTATGATGTACCCAGAAATGGAGTTAGAAAGCGAAAAAGAAAATAAAGAGCAGAGCCAGCCAAAACCTAAGCATGATGGACGGCGACGGATCCGGGAAGATGGGCTCATGAAAATCTACGTGCTGCAGCTGCTGGCTAGGACTGTGTTTGAGGTGGGCTTTCTAATAGGACAGTACTTCCTGTATGGTTTTCAAGTCCACCCATTTTATGTGTGCAGCAGACTTCCTTGTCCTCATAAGATAGACTGCTTTATTTCTAGACCCACTGAAAAGACCATCTTCCTCCTGATAATGTATGGTGTCACAGGCCTTTGCCTATTGCTTAACATTTGGGAGATGCTTCATTTGGGGTTTGGGACCATTCGAGACTCACTAAACAGTAAAAGGAGGGAGCTTGACGACCCGGGTGCTTATAATTATCCTTTCACTTGGAATACACCATCTGCTCCCCCTGGCTATAACATTGCTGTCAAACCAGATCAAATCCAATACACCGAGTTGTCCAATGCTAAGATTGCCTACAAGCAAAACAAAGCCAATATCGCCCAGGAGCAGCAGTACGGCAGCCATGAGGAGCACCTCCCGGCTGATCTGGAGACTCTGCAGCGGGAGATCAGGATGGCTCAGGAACGCTTGGATCTCGCAATCCAGGCCTACCATCACCAAAACAACCCCCATGGTCCTCGGGAAAAGAAGGCCAAAGTGGGGACCAAATCTGGGTCCAACAAAAGCAGTATTAGTAGCAAATCAGGGGATGGAAAGACCTCCGTCTGGATTTAATCTTGGTTGGGCTTACAATTTGGATTTTCATAGTTTATGGTAAGCAGCGACTCGCTGAATAATGACTTCCATTGAATAAACATTTGGCTCTGGTTATCTTCAGGGATGCTGTTGGCTCATGATCCCAACTCAGGGACTCTGAAGGTGGAGCTGGGATGAGTGGGGAGGGAAACACAGTGTTCCCAGGCATAGGTTCTCAGCAGTAATACAGAACTTTATGTTGTGTCTTCCAGATCCAGAGAAGAACAGATATATTTAAATCATTCTGTTGAACAGTTTTTGTATGTACAGTATTATGGTACTTTTTTTTTTAGTATGATAACTTTTTTGTATTTGTACATTGGACTGCTGTAGTTATACTTTTTTATATTAAAGAAAAAAATCGTTGTAAATAATGCCTGTTAAAAGCTACTGTGATTCTTTTATCTAGTGTTACCTTGTGATTAGAGCTGTAGTAGATGGTACACTTAATAAAAGTGCCTCTTGTTTCGGGAAAGATTTAAGACATAGGGAAACTGAGGGAGAAATACCAGTTTTCAAGTCTTTGGAAGAAGATCCCTATTAGGAAGAGGCTTGAGCTCTTTCTTCTACCTGAGAGAGAGATCTTGGAATCTCCTTCCTGTGACCAGAGTTGCAGCCATTCTTGGAAAATGTTTCTAAAGGAAGTAAATCATTTGCTACAGGTTTCCTTTAAATACCCCACATGGGCCGGGCGGTGGTGGCACACGCCTTTAATCCCAGCACTCGGGAGGCAGAGGCAGGCGGATCTCTGTGAGTTCGAGGCCAGCCTGGTCTGCAAGAGCTAGTTCCAGGACAGGAACCAAAAGCTACGGAGAAACCCTGTCTCGAAAAATCAAAAAATCAAAAAACAAAAAACAAACAAACAAAAAAACCCCAAATACCCCGCATGGCTGCTGTATGCTTTGATGGTGTGTCTGACTTCTGTCTTTCTAACCCAGCTTGGCTGCTGTATGCTCTGAGGGCGTGTCTGATTTACGGTCACTGCTAAGCAAAGATGTTCCTGGTCAAGTGGCAGTGGTATGAGGTTGGCAAAGGTCTGCCTGGAGAATGACACAGGCCTAGAGCCTGCAGAAACCAGCTCTCTGGCTTCTGAGGGAGCTGGTCAGGAATATTCGTGTGTGTGTATACGTCATTAGAAATAGAAACAAAAATTCTCTGATTCAGAATACTCAAAGCTACTTGCACTGAAAATGGCAAAAGGCCTAAATCCAAATATTTTATTTTAATACTTTGGTGTGAAATGTGTATGGTTCACCCATGTCTGCCAATGTGCGTTTCTGTCTGAGTGGCCGTTGTTCAAGCTGAGTTCAGTATTTATTCCCTGTTAGCATATGTATTGGTTAATGGCAAGCACTAATGTTTATAAAAGTAGTTATTTGCAGTGTTTTGCCATCTGGAGTCTTGCACCACATTGGAGAGCTGTCTCTCCTGTCACACTCCCGCTTTGTCTCCAGGTGCCGAGGCTTTGCACACAGTTGGGTAAGGTAAGCAGAGCTTTGGTCCAGCAGCGAGCGTTGCTCTAATAGAAAGTTTCTGCGAGCCACCTCTCATTTTGAAATTCTGTCTCTTAAGTTTGAAATGTTAATAATCATCCTCTGTTATTTAGGGCACAGGACGGTACCGTGTGTAGTGTGTGCTCGCTTGCCTTTGCTGCTGCCTGTCCCTTGCATTTGCTTTCCCAAGCATCTCTAAACTACCCGAGAGTAGATCCTCATCATCGCTAACCTTTAACAGGTAAAAGGAGACTTTTCAGTAAACTATATTTTTATATACTATGAGCAATTAATAGATGTATAGTCCTTCCAAGCCAATTCATTAATAGGGAAATGCATACTAATAAGACAGGCAAGATTTTAACCACCAAAGTCTAGTAAGATCACCCAGTTGTTGAACTGCTAGTGCATTCAGCAGATTTTTTTTTTTAAAGATTTATTTATTATGTATACAACATTCTGCCTCCATGTATGCCCACACACCAGAGGAGGGCGCCAGATCTCATTACAGATGGTTGTGAACCACCACCATGTGGTTGCTGGGAATTGAACTCAAGACCTCTGGAAGAGTAGACAGTGCTCTTAACCACTGAGCCATCTCTTCAGCCCCCTCAGGAGATTTCTTAATTGAAGGACAGAAATGTACACACACTCCCAGCATCTACCCAGGGCCTAAGGGAGAAGAGCGTGGCCTGCCAGTGCAAAGGTTGGGAATTGGAGTGATGAGGGAAGGGGTCAAGCAGAAATGCCAGAAAGAACCAGGCAAAGGCACTTGGTGCCAGGAGCGTGCACTGGCTCCTAACGGTGCCCCCGGTGCTGCATCTTGACCCGTTATGATGAGAATCTTATCTTTTCTGTCTAGCTAATTCTTCAGCTTCTCAAAGTCTACAGAAAGTTCCTCTGGCTCGCCTTGTGCATCCACTGTGAAGTTTATTTTTAACCTCTCGTTAAAGTTTTAGTCATGACAAGGACTTCCAACTCCCGTTGCCTTTTTAGTGTATTTCTTCCAGCTTTTGAACATAGATGTTTCCAAAGTACAACGTTTTCCCCTCATGATATTCTATGGACCTACATTAAGAAAACATGGGGCTGGAACAGTGAAGTGCACTGGCTGCCCTTCCAGAGGATGGCTTTAAAGCCCAGCATCCACATGGCAGCTCACAGCTCCTTGTAATTTCAGCTCTAGGGGACCTGACAACACCTTTTAGTCTCTGCAGTCAACGCGTGCGTGCAGGCAAAGTACTCGTACACATAAAGTAATAATGAATACACCTTTAAAAATAAATAAATGATTAAAAGAAGAAAAGTCATGCTTTAGAAAAAGAATGAAACGATCCTGCCAGTGTCTGGCTTAACCTGGTGAGAATCTGTAAACTTACCAAATGAAGTCCTGATGACCTTGTTTGCCTAGCTGACTACAACACTGATTGAGATGTGTGCTCACACTTGGGTCTGCCGAAAGCCTGTGGTCAGAAGAGGTGTATAGAGAGCAGGCGGTGGTGATGCACGCCTTTAATCCCAGGAGGCAGAGGCGAGGATCTCTTGAGTTTGAGTCCAGCCTGGTCTACAGAACAAATTCCACTACAGCTAGGGCCACAGCCAGAGAAAACCCTCTTTTGAAATATAAACAAAAACCAAAAGCAGGCTTGATTTTGTTAGTACAGGTAGGAGGGTGGATGAGATACCATCTGCCCCTAAAGTAACTGTTTCTTTGCCCACTTTGTCTTTGGTTATAATTTACTTCTGCCCACTTTCTTTCCTTCTCTCATTCCCTTCCTGTCACCTGCCCCCACCCTTGGTTTTCATTTTTGAGACAGGGTCTTGCCATGTAGTCCTGACTGGCCTCATGACTCTCAAAAGCTGGGGTTATAGGTGTACGCACGCCATCATGATGGCTGTACGTGTTAACTTAAAGCCACAAGTATTTATTTCAGCTGAAATACTGTTTTAATTTTGTTTTTCTTACCTATAAAATTATTTACTCTAGATAAAAGTAAACGTTGGAGGGTGTGCTAAGATCAGTGGCAGCACCTTTGAGTGTGCCTGGGTTTGCTTCCAGTGTGAAATACCCATTTGGCTTTCTAAAACAGTGCTCACATTTAAGGGTTTGACATAACCATCTTTAGAGGAACAGGAATAAAGACCTGTGCCACCACAGCTGGCTGTGCCCTTCTCTTTAAATGAAGGGAATCCCATTATTTGTTTTTTTGTTTTGTTGGTTTTTTTTTTTTTTTTTTTTTTTTTTTTTTTTTTTTTTTT
>NW_004949142.1:1899769-1907435 GCF_000317375.1 Microtus ochrogaster
GTAGACCAGGCTGGTCTCAAACTCACAGAGATCCACCTGCCTCTGCCTCCCGAGTGCTGGGATTAAAGGCGTGCGCCACCACTGCCCGGCTTAAAAAAATAAATGTAAAATCAGCTGTCAGCAAGCAGTCTGATGTCATGTGACGTGAAGCTTGGATGTTGCACAAACAGCTGAGGAGTATCCTGTGTTAGTGCCAACGGTCACCCATTGCCAATTTGTTATGTAGAGTCTAAACTTTCAGCACTGTGCCTGTGGGTCTTGGTCTCCAGGGCAATTTTGTCAGTTACAAATACAACATAGAAGATTCTTCTGTTGCCTTCTCATCCTCTCAGAAAACAAACCCATTGACAGCCAGGATGTCGGGAGATGCTTCTCAGTCGTGCCCGCCCCCCATGATTTATAGAAGATTGTACCGGAAGAGCTTAATGGCTAACACAGAAATCTTGACGTAAGAAAACTTCCTCCATTCTGCAAGTGTAGGAATAGATGAGTGGAGAGATTTCTTAACACAGTTGGACCCCAAGGAGGCCCTTTATCGTGGCAGGGCTGGAGCGCCTCCGGGACTCTTAGCGGATTGGTATATTTATGTCGCAAACTGGGAGGAATAGGTCACCTTGTGTGAAATAGGGTGAGGCCGTGCTCTAAGCTCAGGAGCTGCGAACACTCCCATCTTTGGGTCCCTTTGGTTTGTAGGCATCTTTGAAAGAGGAGGCGGCAGAGGGCTGATCCTCCTTTGAAAGGGGCGGGAGAGAGTGGGAGCATCAATCTCCACATGCTGCTTTCCCAGCAGACCCAGGAGAGTTGTCTGGTCGCACACAGGGCCCCGACCTCAGCAGCACACTGTAAACTAGTCAGCCAACCATATTTGGTCATAAACTCGTGAGCCATTTAAAGCTGTTGGAGCGGTTAAGGCATTGACTCGGCTTTGAAAATGGATCTTTGTTTGGTAGATTGGCTGTGAGACGAGAGACTGAGACCTAGAGAAGGTGGTGGTGGCATCACAAACCCGAGCCTGAGTTGTTTAAAACAATTTTCAAGATTTAAAAGGTTTACATATAATATGCTTTGTATATGATTGTGCTGTGTTCATATGCATGTATGTAAGCCTACATGTAGAGGCGACTGGTCAATGTCAAGTGTCTTTCTCAATTACTTCTGTTATTTTTTCCGATGAGGTCTCTTGACTGAACCTGGGGTTTGAGTTTTGACTCAAAGACAAGAGGCCACTGAGTCCCCAGGATCTACCTATCTCTATACCCCAACACTGAGGTTACAGATATGCAGCCACACCCAGCTTTTTGTGGGACACAAGTCCCCAGGCTTGCCTAGCAAGTCTTTCACCCACAGAGCCAACTCCCTTCCCCCCAGAACATCTTATGCTTATGCCTTAGCTATCTGAGTGTGGAAACAGTTTCATAGGTGCTGGAAGGTGGAACTGGAGGCTGATGAGAACAGAGTCCAGGCCTCTGGGATAGTTGCCCACTGGCTCATCCAGTGTTCTTCACTCTCTTCTGGTGGCGGGGGAGTGGGGAACAGACAGCTTTAACAGATCTTGTGTCTACGGTGTTTGTGTCCCTACCCCCACGATTACCTGTTAAATACAGATTTCTTAGGTCTATTTCAGTCCCATACAACCAGAACGATCAGTTCTCTGGAAGGTTGATTTTGTTTTAAAAGCAGTGGTTTACTTTTAGTGCTGAGGCTAGAACTCAGGGTCATGGTCATGCCAGGAATATATTTTGTCCCCAGGTTTATCCCCAGAGCCCCCAAAAAAGATTGAACCCAGGGCCTCAAACCTGAGAAGCAAGTTTTTCGCCACTGACTTTCGCACCCATCCCTGTGTATTTATTTAATTTTGAGACACATTCTCACTTAGTTGCCCACAGTGCCTGGCCTCAGGCTTGAAATCCTCCTGCTTCAGCCTCCTGAGTAGCTGGGATCATAAGTGCCTGCCACCATGCTTAGTCTAAAACTTTTGAATTCTCGTATACTTTTCATGCAATAAGTATATATAAGTCCATACTGCCACCAGAATTCTCTCTAGTAGATTGTTAGGTTACGGCTAGAGAACTATCAGAGATAGGAACAGTACTTTGCAGTGTAGGCCGTGGTGAAAGGGGGAGAGGGGGACCTTCTGATCTCCGTTGCAGAGGTTTGGACCTGCCATAGTGAGTTGCATCTGAGCTGAGTGATGTGGGTGCCTGAGGGGGAGGACTTTGCACAGGGTTCATACTTCTCTAGGAGAAAGCAAAGAAACTGAGTGGAGACGGGGCGGTGCATATCCAGAAGAATGCCATCTCCAGCTGGTTACTTAAGCCTAAAATTTCAGAGCGTGGAGTGTAGACTTAGGACTTCCTGGTTTGTGACCGTGATTAGCCCCGTGAGAAGAGTTATCCGCCCCTTGATGAGTCAATGTTATTACCTAGGAATTTCTCCAGCCTGGGCTGAGCAGCGTCTTAGAAGTGAGACCTAGGAAGGAGCAACTTGGCCGGAAAGTAAGGGGAAAAATTCTGGGAAGCAATTCGTTGTCTCTCGGTTTCCTCCGGTCCCTCAGTCCTGAGGAAATGGGGCAGCATTTCCTTGCCCTGTCCTTGACACACTATGCCAACTTAAAACTAGATTAAGGAACTGTGGAAGAAAACCTCAGGAAGCCAGCCCAATGCTAGTGTCTGCAGGAAAACTGACTGCATTGCTTCGCTGAACCTCCGGCAAACAAGTGTCTATCTGCTCTGCTCTGCTCTGCTCTCCTCTCCCTGGGGCCCCGGGGAGGCTGGCAGTCCTGAACCCCAGGCAAGACAGAACCAAGCAACTGTTCATAATGCGTCAGTGCATGGCCACTGACCTGAATGAGACCTGACCATCGGGGGAAGTGATACAGAACTGGATAGCTTTTAAAATTCGTTATTTTTAGTATGTGAAGTCTTGTGAAAGTGAGATGTTATCTTTGTGCCAGGAACATTAAAAAACACTGACAGGGAGGAGTTTGGGCCTGGCCCATCTTTCTGAAGGCATGTTGCAGCTGAGGCCTCTATCCAGCAGGCAGTGGCCACCTTAGACCCTGCATCCAGGGCTCTTTACAGCAGTGACAGGTCTTGGCCTCTGTTGGGGGCTCAGTGGGGGGCTCAGCATCAGGACTGGGTGAAGTCGCTTCACCCCAGAAGGCCTGGACACAGTGCAGGCTGTCCAGACTGTCTATACATTCCTGCTAGGAAGTGAAAGTAATCAAGAATCCTGAAATAGACCCGGAGTTACAGCGTCTGGGCCAGTTAGAGCCTCTCGTTCCAGTGCTCTGCTTCGGGGTGGGTGTTGTGTTGGATTTTTGTTTGCTTTTAATTTGTGTGTGTGTGTAGTGTACATGTGTGTATACATGTTCACAGAGGTATGTGTATATATGTGTGTACGTGTGCACTTGAATGCACATGTGAAGGCCAGAAGTGGATGCCTGATGTCTTACTCAATCACGTCTTATGTATTGCGGTAGATTCTCTTGACTTGGACCCAGAGCTCACCAATTGTAGCTAGTTAGCTAATTTCAGAGATCTGGCTTGCCTCCAGAGCACTGGGATATACAGCTGGGCTGCCATGGCTGTGCTCTTGGTATTTCCCTGGGTGCTGGGGGTCTGCAGCCTGCCGGTCCTGTTTTATCTTTATTAAAGTTATTTGGGTTCTTTAGTGGGGAGGGTGCTGTGTGTATGTCTACATGTACGCAGCACATTTGAAGGTCAGGGTTGGTTCTCTCCTTACACTTTCATGGACCAGGGACCAACACAGTTCCTCAGGCTCTGGTACAAGCGTCTACCTGCTAAGCCATTACACAAGCCTGTTGTTGTCTGTTTGTTGTTTGTTTTTGAAGCAGCAGGCTTTCTTTCTCTAGCCCTGGCCTGGGACTTGTTCTGTAGACCAAGCTGGTCTCAAACCAGCCCGCCTTTTTTTTTTTTTTTTTTTTTAGTTTTAAATTTTTTAAAGACTTAAAGCAATGGTGGCGCACACCTTTAATACCAGTATTCAGAAGGCAGAGACAGGCAGATCTCTGTGAGTTTGAAGCCAGCCTCCTCTATAGAGTGAGTTCCAGGACAGCCAGCGTGGTTACACAAAGAAACCCTGTGTCAAGCAAACAAAGGACCTATGTATTGAATCTAATCTACATGGGAAGTAAAAAAAAGACAACGATCTCCTGAGTAAATTGGGAGCATGGGGACCTTGGGGGAGTGTTGAAGGGGAGGGGAGAGACAGGAAGGGGAGCAGAGAAAAATGTAGAGCTCAATAAAAATCAATAATAATAGTAATAATAATAATAATAATAATAATAATAAGAAGAAGAAGAAGAAGAAGAAGAAGAAGGTAGTGGAGAGCAGGGCTTGAGAGCAAGTGAAGGCCTGAGTAGGCAGCTGCTATTACACAGTCCCTGAGCAAAGTTCTCACTGTTGGGGGTAGGGAATCAGAGTATCTTATGACATCATCCAAGTTTTGTAAAATTGGTTGCTTTTTAAAAAAATTTTTGCCAGGTACTGGTGGTGGATGCCTTCCTTTAATCCCAGAACTTGGGAGACAGAGGCAGGCCTTGGTAACTTCGAGGCCAGCCTGGTCTACAGAGCAAGTTCCTAGACAACCAGGGCTACACAGTGGGACCCTGTCTCAAAAACCAGCCAAACAAACTACTGAACAGCAGGCCAGCAAGTTGACTCAGGTAAAGGTAGAAAATAAGCGAAGTTGTGAGGGACTGCTTGTTGCTGACACAAGCATGGTCACGTGAAGGACCCCAGTGGCTTAGTTCCACGGAGGCAGAAAAGCCTTCAGTGGGTGAGGCCAGAGGAGGGTGAAGCCTTCCTCGGGTCCAGGAGCAAATGTTGACACCGCCAGAAAGTGTTCATGCCCCCGAGACTGTCCCCCTACTGAGATTAGCTGGACTGGCCTCCTTGTAAGCTGTGTATGACAACCCTGCCTCCGTGTTTATCTGTAATAACCCCTCCTCCTTGTTCAGCTGTATATTATAACCCTGCCTCTTTTTCAAATGTATAGAATAAACATGCTGAGCTGGGTGGTTGCGGCTTTTCTGGCAGAACCCAGTCTAGCAGTCTAGCTGATCCCTTCCCTCCAAAAAAACCCTATGTATATGGGTGTTTTGTCCACATGTATGTATATCAATGTACAGCTTGCATACCTTGTCCTCATAACGATCTGAAGAGATCACTAGATACCCTGGAACTAGAGTTGTGGATGCTATGTATCCTATATAGATGCCAGGAACTGAGCCCAGGTCCTCTGCAAGAGCAGCAAGTGCTCTTAACTGCTGAGCCATTCCCCCAGCCCGTTTTGTTGAGTGGAGATCTTGCTCCAGTCCTGGGCTGCCTTGAGCTGCTTCAGCTGTCTAAGTGCTGGGATAACTGTTCCCATCATGCTCATACTGGGGACATAAACGTGGCAAGGACAGACGTACTGGGTGTGGACTGTTGGCCCAGTGGTTAAGAATGCTTAGTGCTCTTCCAGAGGACCTAGGTTTGGTTCCTAGTTCTTACATTGGGTGACTCACGACCACCTGTAACTCCATTTCCAGGGGATCTTTTCTGACCTGTGGACACCCCACACACGTGCACATAAAGACACATGCATACATTTTAAAAGTTGCTTCAAATTGAGGCATAGCTCTCAGTGGTTAGGATACATGTGTCTGGGCTTAATTCTCCAGCATTTCCCCTCAAAAATTGTTACTGAAATTAAAATGTAACTGTAGCCTGTCTTTTCATTTGCCAAATAATTTATAACTCATTTATAGTACTAAGAATTCTGCAAGGTAGCAGGTAGCCAGGCATGGCGGTACACATCTTTAGTCTCAGCACTTGGGAGGCAGAGGCAGGTGGATCTCTTTGAGTTCAAGCACAGCCAGGGCTGCAGAGACCCTGTTTCAAAAAACAATAGTAAATGAATATTTAGTTCAGCAACCCCGCTTCAGGGCATGTATCTGAAATAGTTTGAAGGCGTAAGTCACAAACAATGCCACAGCAGTTTGGAATTATGATTAATAGGGTAGTATTTATTTAAAGGGGAAAAAACTTACAGATCACCGTCAGCCCTCTGCACAACCAGGAAGGGAGTCTAGTCGCCGGCCGAGCAGGAAGTGAAGAGAGAGAGAGAAGGAAGTGGCTGCTTTTTTAAAGGGCGAGAGACCACGCCCCAATGGGCTGGTATCTCAGCGGCTATAGGCTGGAGGAGCGGAAGGACCTCCCGCAACAATAGTTGAAACAGGATCTCCACAAGCCACTTGCACACCCATGTGTAGCATTCCTGACAGAAACTAGGATGTACAAACAGCCCAGATGTCATGGAGGAATGAGCGCATTCAGACTGAAATGTGGGGCCTGGCGAGATGGGTCAGCTGTTGAGAGCACTTTCTGCTCTTCCGAAGGCCGGGGTGGGTTCCCAGCACCCACGTTGAGCTGCTCACAGGCACCTGTAACTCCAGCTCTAGAGTGTTCGATACAAGTGCATTCACACACACACACACACACACAAATATTTAGAAGAAAAGACACTGTAGGGACTGGGGCAATAGCTCAGTTTGGGAAGCGCTTGCCACAAGCATGAGGGCCCAAGATCCCATCCAGTCACTGCATAAGAAAAGATGGCCTGGGGGCACGCTTGGAGTCCCAGCTCTGGGACAGGCAGATCCCTGAGACACTCTGGCCAACCAGCCTTGCTTGTGTATTCTTGAGCTTCAGACCCCTGGAGGACCCTGTCTCAAAAACCAAGGCAGACGCCTCCTGAGGAACCCACATAGGAGGCTGAACTCTGGCCTCTACACACACACACACAACTCCCCATACAGAAAATATGGATATCTACAGTGGAATCTTATTCTGCCCTAAAAGGGGAAATTCCCTGGTGCTGCACATGGGTGAAATTTGGGGACATTATGCTAAGTGAAATAAGCTGTTCACAAAAGTCAAACGCTGTGTGAATCCACTTAGACATTTAAAATAGTCAGAACCATGGAAACACGCTAGGAGGGTGGTTGCCAAGGGCCTAGGAGTGGAAACAGATTTGATGGGCAGAGTTTCAGTTTTGCATGAAAATTGAGTTATATATAGTGTGCGTATATATATGTGTGTGTATATATATATATATATACACACACACACACATATAGTATGTGATTGTAGTTAATGCCACAGATCTGTCCTCTTAAAGATGACAAAGGGCTGCTGGGGGCTGTAGCTCAGAAGTCTAATACATGCTTACTGTGCATGAGGCCCTGGGCTTGACCTCCGTGACAAAAATAAAGCTATGAAGAAGGTAAATTTTTGGCTGGGGAGATGGCTCAGCAAGTAAAGGCGTCTGCTACCAAGCCTGACGACCAGAGTTTAATCTCCAGAACCCACGTGATCAAAGGCAAGAAAGCTTCCTCCTGCAGGTTGTCCTCTGCCATATGTACACTGTGCACCACACAGTAAATGTAATTTTTAAAAAAGATTTATTATATCTGCAGTATTCTGCCTACATATATGGTCTGCAGGCCAGAAGAGGGCACCAGATCTCATTACAGACGGTTGTGAGCCACCATGTGGTTGCTGGGGATTGAACTCATGACCTCTGGAAGAGCAGCCAGTGCTTTTAACCTCTGAGCCATCTCTCTAGCCCCTAACTGTAATTTTTTTTTTTTTTTTTTTTT
>NW_004949142.1:1907535-1946140 GCF_000317375.1 Microtus ochrogaster
ACCAGGCTGGTCTCGAACTCACAGAGATCCGCCTGCCTCTGCCTCCCGAGTGCTGGGATTAAAGGCGTGCGCCACCACCGCCCGGCAACTGTAATTTTTTTAAAGGGGTTTTTTTTTTTGCTTAATTTTTCATGAGTACAATAAAGATTTTTCCAAAATTTATTTTTAAATTTTATTTTTGTTTTTGAGTTGATCTTGCTATGTTGTTTTAGCTGACACGAAACTATGGAGATCAGGGAGCTGGGACTTCACATGTACCTCCTGCCTCTGCTTCCTGAGTCCTGGATCATGACATGGGGAAATGCCGTTGTTCACATCCGTGAAGACTGTCCTGGGGAGGGACACTAGGGGGTAGAAGTTATGGGATGGCAGGATCTGGTTACACAATGGCCAGTGGTGCAGAAAGATAAAGGGCGGGGGGTGGACACCTCACTTCTCCTCTCCAGACAGAGTCTGTGGTTCGGGTGGATAGGACTCCATTCCCTTTCAACAGCTCATTGCTACAACTTTTTCTTTAGGTCCTTAAAGAAAAAACCATTCATGCTAGGAGCTGGTGGCACACGCCTTTAATCCCAGCACTCAGGAAGCAGAGGCAGGCGGATCTCTGAGACCAGCCTGGTCTACAGAGAAATGCTATTTCCAAAACCAAAAAAGTCATTCATTGTCTGTCTGTCTGTCTGTCTGTCTGTCTGTCTGTCTGTCTGTCTATCTCTCTCTCTCTCTCCCTGTGTGTGTGTGTGTGTGTGCAGGTTTTCTGCTTCTCTTTTCTCTGAGGCAGGTGTTTTGCCGCCTGAGCCTTCTCACCAGCCCAAGATCTTTTATTGTCCCTTGAGCAGCTGCAGATGCTGGTCAGGTATTTTGGTAAGTAAACACTATGAGACTTTGACATTTATTAAGCGGGGGAGGAGCAAGCCCATAAAACCCTGGGAGGGGAGTAGGTGTCCCGTGTCTTGCCTTTTTCACCTTGGCACTGTTTCCACTGCGGCCATGCCGGTGTCTCCCCTCACCCCCTGCTGGTCATATCTGGTGGCCCTGTGAGGCGGAGCTGTCCAACTAGTGTGACACAAACGGGCGTTGCCGGCAGCACAACGGGTAGGTTTTAGGGGTTTTATTACCTATGGAGTGGGGGTGGCCATAGCCCTATGTGTCTGGTGGTCATCAGGGACTCCCGAGATGCTGTGTGGGGTTGGCCAGCAGCACACAGCCACTTGGCGTGGGGGTTCCCTGGCTTTCTGAATAGGACACCACGTGACACAGGACAGATGAAGGGTGAGGAGGAGAGCTAGCAAGTAGGGAAGGTGGGACAGGGAACAGGCCCCAGCTTTGCTGGCAGCATTCGTTGCTATCGTGAAATGAGAAATTGCCCCCACAGTGCTCATGACTTGCTTGGAGGATGTCCGGGATTGACATGTTTTGCTCTAACACACCCCAGAACTCACTCCAGTTCCAGACTAAAGCCTAGTTAGGGTGTCTGGGAGCCAGTCAGATGCCATGTCCCATTGCGCATCTCTCCTTGGTTCTCTATCTGCCCCATGACCTCTCTGCTTGTTTTAACCAAGATTGGGCGGGTGGTGTTGCTGGCAGCTGATAAAGAGGAAGTGCTACAGGGATGCAGACCCTGCATCTAGAGACAGTAGTGCAGCCCAGTGGGTAGGGGTGAGACAAAAGGAAGCTCTAGTTTAAATATGAGGAAAGTTCCCGGATGCGAACCTTCAAAGAGTGGAGAGAAATGCCTCGGGTTGCAGTCTGCAAGGAAAGATGGGCCTGGATGAGCTGAAGGAGGCAGTGTCAGAGCGCCGGGTACAAGAGGTGCTGTGGTTGCCCCTCTGGATGAGCAGAGCTGGCTGGTGTCACAAGCCAGATGCTGGGAGGGAGGAAGTGGCTTTGGAGTTGACAGCCCCAGGTTTGCTCCCCGACTCGGGTGGGTGGTAAAGAACTGCCGGTGAGGACCTGGATTCTGGGGAGGGCTGAACTTTGAGGACGTTGATCTGGGAGGGATTTGTGCTTTGTTTTTGAGACAGAATTGCTTCAACTTCACTATGTAGCGTGAAAATGACCGTGTGCTCCCAATCTTCCTGTCTTTACCTCCAGAATGCTGGAATTACAAGCCACTCTGCCCAGCATGGTGGTTTGTTTTTTTTTTTTTTAAGGACAGCAAGGCCTAGAGTCTTGGAAAGAATTAGAAGCTAGCCGGGCGGTGGTGGCGCACGCCTTTAATCCCAGCACTCGGGAGGCAGAGGCAGGCGGATCTCTGTGAGTTTGAGGCCAGCCTGGTCTACAAGAGCTAGTTCCAGGACAGGCTCCAAAGCCACAGAGAAACCCTGTCTCGAAAAACCAAAAAAAAAAAAAAAAATTAGAAGCTAGAGGTAATTTGGGAACCATGATTGGCGGGGGGAGGCGAGGGGGTTGTTGCTGGCAGCTAATAAAGAGAAAGAGCCACAAAATGGCAGAATGGTGCCCTAAGATGGGAAAAGGGGCTGGGGCTCAAAGAGGGGAGGGCGGAATATCTTCAGTGGGAGGGGATTTGCCAAGCGAATCTTCAACATCAGAGTAAGTTAAAAGGTGGGTGCGGAGTTTTGGGGCTACAAAGAGCAGGAGCAATGTCTTCTGGATGAGAGGAAGTGACATGAAGTCCTGAGAACCAAGGCATGGAGCAAGGAGAGGCACTCTGTGATGCGCTTTTGGGGTCACATCAGCCCCAGCCTGACTGAGGCCACATTTCCCTCAGAGAAACAGCCCTGCCTCCCAGAACCCCTCTCCAGCCCCAGTGGTGACTCTCTCTACCAGCTTCCTACTGTGCTCACTGTGTCCAGCACGATTGTCTCAGCCGCCCCTGGAATGATGGGGCTATCTCATTTTCAGAGTCAGCCGGGCTAGGGTGGGGAGCTGCTGGGGTCAGCTGAAGGAAAGGGAGATAGTAAGTTTATTTTAAACCCAAGTGGGCATTGGCGCTGCTAACGTTACATTACATTCTCTCTGGGAGAACCGAGGTCGGCAGGCAGCCTCTCAGACGCTTGTCAGGAGCCTGGAGGCTGCCCAGGAGACAGGACCCTGCCAGAGGGACTGGGCATCCTGAGAGGGGTAGAGCCCAGTTCACCTGCTGGCCAGTGCTGGCCATAGAACTGGGACCTGAAAGCCAGTGGCCTTCTGAAATAACACAGACCCAGGCCGTGAGGACTGTTAATGTTCCCTCTTCTAGGGGTGCCACTCTCTCTGTGGCCAGAGGGACCCTGTGCATAACGTTGTTCGGGATTGGAGGACAGCTAGGATGTGCTCTAGAGACCCCTAGAAGCTAACGCTCCCTCGTGGAGGTGTTCCACCAGCATTCCAGGTAACCAGGTGGCAGTTCACCCTGAACACCGACTCAGAATGTAGTGTGTGACCTAGTGGAAGACTGTCCCCTGTGTTCTGCTTGGAAGACATCCTCCCTGGCTTTACAACCCATCGCCTCCCTGAAGGGGATGGAACTCCTGATGGCGAGGGCCGATTCAGGGCATTTCCCTGGATAGAGCTGAGATCTCTAAAAGAACATGACAGCCATAACTCAGGCCCTGGCACTGCCGAGTGTTTATTTCCCTCATAATTTACTTTGAACACTGGAGTGGCTAAGGAGCTGAGGCCTGTTAGATAGCCCTGGGTTTGGCTAGAGCTTGCCAGGGTCTTCCACATCAGGCCCCAGCCACGCCAATCTGTCTTCTGCCCTGGAAAGGCTGGACAATCTTATTTCGTCACAGAACGCTCTAGGGACCCGGTAGATTTAGGTCTCTCCCTGCTGGTGAGATCCTGCTCTTCTCTTTCTTCTGAAATGGTTTCACTGTGTATGCTGCTCTGTCCTTGGATTTGCCGGCTTCCTGTCTTGGCCTCCAGGTGCTCACAGGTGTGAGCCACCACACTTTTCTTTAGCTCTCCTCTTGCCTTCTAGCAAGGATGGTGCACACAGGTCCTCGTATGTCCAGCTGATCCACATCTGTCCTGCTCTGTATCTTCTGCTCTTACCTGATTTCACAATTTTTGGATTTCCAGATCGCTCCTTCAAGGTGTCAGTGGCTGCCCAAGGTCACTGGATGCTTGAAATGTGGTTAGTTCAAACTTAACCATGCTTCAAATGTAGACGAGATCTCTGGATATGGGCTGGCTAGTTTTATGTCAACTTGATGCAAGCTAAAGTCATCTGAGAGGAGGAAACCTCAGTTAAGAAAATGCCCCTTAAGACTGGGCAGTAGGCAAGCCTGTAGGGCATTTTCTTAATTAGTGATTGATGGGGAAAACCGGGCCATTGGGGGTGCTACCATCCCTGGACTGTTGTCCATGGTCTCTGGTTCAGCTCTTGCCTCCAGGCCCCTGCCCTGCTTGGGTTCCTGTCCTGACTCCCTTCGATGATGAACCCCTTTCTCCCCAACTTTCCAACTCTTTGGTCAGCAATAGAAACTCTAAGAAAATGCTTTCCGATTGTTTCTTTCTCCTCCCCACCCCCCTCTTCTTTTTAAAGGCTCAGGAAAAGGAATGTAACATCTTGGCATGGAGATGTGGCTGAGGGCAGAGCGTCCGCCTAGCGGTCCGGGGTTGTTATCTGTTGAGTTTTTTATGTGTTGAAATGAGGGTAGTTTAGGTAGACTGGGTTGAATAAAATCGCTAATCTTTTCCCATTTCTTTTAAAATAGTCTGCACAAAAGTTTTAAAATATGTATGCATCTTGTCTGTGTGGCCTGAATCCTGTCCTCGGGGACAGGAGGGGCTCTGTCCTGTTCTAGACACTGGATGAGCTGTGATGGATGCGTGGTTTTCAGATCAGCGGAGAACTCGGTGCTGGTGGGGTACAGAGAAGCCACCTGACCCCAGCCTCCACCCTGACCTCCTGCATCTGGTGAGGGAACACTGCTAGCCAAAGAAGACGTAACTGGGACCCACAGCGGAATTCCACGCCCAGGGCTCACCCAGAAGCCCTGACTGAGGAGCACTGACTAGCTGGAGGATACAGAGGCAGGGCAGTGCGGGAAGGAGGCGGCCCAAACAAAGGGTCGTATCTTGGTTTTTGGTTCTTTGGGGCAGGGTCCCGCTATGTAGCTCTGGCTGACCTGGAACTCACTGTGTAGACCAGGTGGTGACCCTGCTGGTTTTCAGAGTGGGGTGCTCGTGCCCTTTGCCTGCCCCGACCATCTGTCTGCCAGCTGCCACACTCCTCCCTACCTTTGGGGCCAGTGATGGGGCCCAGCCAACAGAAGCCGGGAACTGAGAAGGGGCTAAGCAGGGAGACGGAGGATCTGAGAGACAGGAGCGCTGGAGAAAGTTAAAAATAGGATGATCCAGCCCAGAGCAAGGAAATGGGGCAAGCCTCGGCCGTGGTGGATGACTGACAGACAGGTTGAGAATGACTCGTGCCTCTCTTCAGGGCCCTGAATGAGAAGAAGCCGCCATGGGCCTCTAGAGATACATTAGATTTCCTCTACCCTGGGATCTGGGATGCCAGAGCCTAGAGGACCAGCAGGGGTCTAGATTGGATGTAGCCCTGTGCCCAGGTGGCTACAGTACTGGACCAGTGCCAGTTCCTGCATCCCCATGCCTGCTGCATTTTCTCCTCTGTCCTCCCCTCTTTATTCCCCCTTCCCTAACTCCTCCCTGGAACCTCGACCCTCCCAGTAGTGGCTCTGCCCTCCATGCCCTTTCCCCAGTCTGTCTGCCTCCAGAGTGGGGTTACAGCAGCGGCTCCAGCTTCACACTTGGTGCCATTGAGCCAGTGTTACCCAGCCAGGCTCAACGGGACAAAGATAAGTGTCAGATCCGTCAGAGGCTTCTCTGGCTTCCGTAAGTAAGGAATTAAGTCCCAGTGTCCGTGGCCCTGGACTCCCCCCACCCTTCATCTCTAATTTTGCTTGTTGGAAAGCAGAGGAGGGGTACAGTGTCATTGCTGGGACAGCGAGGAAGGGAGGATCTAGCTCCACCCACTGCCAGCTTCCTCACTGAGGGAGGGAAACCACACCCCTTCCTTCTACTTCCCTCCCTGGCCTAGGTGCTGTTCCGTCCCCAGCACTGGAACTGTCACACTCCAGAGTCTGTGTGGAGAGGATTGATTGACTGGAATGGTCACTTACAGAGAGGAGAGACACGGGTCGGTGTGAGCTCCACGGAAGCCCAGAATGTGATCTTTAATGTGGGCCCCTGGCCCTGTCTCCCCACCCCAGCCCAGATGACATATTTACAGGATGTGTAGGAACCCAGGTCCAGGCCAGGTGAATGCAGCCCCCCCTCCCCCCATTTCCTCCTGGGTGCTGCCAGGCCAGGCACTGCTGGGGTGGGACAGATCACGGGAATCTTGTGTTCTTCATGTCCCCACCAAGGACACACAGACACATGTGGTCATGCCCTTGTATGCAGAGGCCTTCACAGTGGTACAGGGGTGTAGATCCACATGCCTGTGCCCAGGTGCACTGCCATCTGTGTGCAGGTGTGTCACCTAACGGAGGTCACAAGGCATTCTAGCAACAATGCAAAATCCAGCCTTTTCCCTAGTGGGGCTGGTGGCCTCCGTCTGTCTTGTTGTCCCAGGACAGTGCCAGCTGGGGCTCAGTGCTGAGGACCCCACTGTAACCGACACCATCTGGCCATCCCAAAGGCTACCAACGGGTCCTAGGCTCCAGGGTGCCGCCGGGGCGGTCTAGAGAAATGAAGCCTTTTTTGTTTGCTTTGTTTTCCATGAGCCTTCCTCAAAGAGGCCTCAGAAACAGGGTGAACACAAACGGGCAACTCTCTGGCCCTGGGGTATCCAGAGCCACTACTTAGCCTGAGTGGGGTGTCCCCAAGAAGGGGGCTTCCTTTCATTTGTGGCTTTCATCCGTAAGGGAGCCTGCTCCGTCCTGCCTGTCCAGCTGGCTTTAAGGGCAAGAGGCCAGAGCTCATCCGTCCCACATGGGGTCCTGAAGGCAGGCCACAACAGACTGCGTGGGAGGGCTGAGCACTTCTGCCAGCCTTGGCCTAGCTCTCGGGCTGGGCTGCACCCTGACCAGACGAGGACAGACAGCAGAACTTCTGTAAACTTACTACTCAGCCTGTGAGTAAAGGCTTTGAGCAGGGGACTGTGAAGACTTCCCTAACAGCCTGTAGTCAACCTTGAGGCCTGCCCTTTCCTGGTGTCTCTTCTCTATCACAGGCACCGACCCTGGGGGCACCAGGTCTCCCCAAGTCCTCTGTGGGAGCTAGCCTGCTCTGGAACAGCCAGCCACATCAGGGGGCACTTGAACCCTGAGACAGCCCCAGAATCACCCTTCTTGAAAGGGGAAAGGTGCCATTTTATTTTAGGGACTATATTTTCTATACCCCCAAATGCATGCACCCTGGCAGGGACGGTTGGTTTGGAATCAAAGACAGTCCGGGACAGAGGGCCCCGGCACCCATGAACTAGGCAGTGGGCACAGAACAGGCAGCTTTGGTTTGAATCAGCACTCTGACTTCTAAGCTGGGTGGAGGCGGGGCACACAGGGCTGCTCAGCCCCTGCTGGGTTCCAGTGTGGGCCTCCCAGAGAGGGAGCTGGGAGGTCGCAAGGCCTCAGGCCTTCCAGGCCCTCCTGTAAGTGTCAGAACATCCCTACAAACTGCCCCTGGCCCCAGCAACCCCAAGGTTACATTCATCAGATAAAATCCATTGGGGAAAAAAAGAGAAAAGAAAGAGAAAAAAGTGTAGATCAGCTCCTTCCCTTGAGGTCCCAGAGAGCTACCACCCTGGTTCCAGCTGCCCGCTTTTGAAGAGGGGCCACCCAGCTGTGTCCACTGGTGGCTACTTGGCCCCACCAGGCACGGCTCCAGGCCCCACCCTGAGCTGTGGCGGTCTGTGACGATGGACGCTACATTCACAGGGGGAGACCTGGGCAAGGCCAAAGCCGCATGAGGTGGGGTGGGGAACTGGGCAGGAAGTGCCCTCCTCCAGGCCCCTCCCCCCCGGGTGGTCTGAAAGATGGGGCCACTGTCCCAACCCTCAACCCCTGTGCAGCCAGGAGTTGAAGGGTTTGGACCCGGAAGACATTTTTGCATGGTGCCTCCCTCTGTGGCAGGGTGGAGGCAGCCTCGTGGTTCAGGGCCGAGACGGTGGGTGCCAGGCTCGGAGGGAGCAGGGTGGCACTTAGGCCCCTCCGGACCTGGAATGGAGAGAGGGCATCAGGAGAGTACAGGAGGCTGGGCCCTGAGGGAGAGCCCTCCAGATGCCCCCCCTCCTCCCCAGAGGTCCTGGAGGCATCAAGTCACAGGCTGGCCAGGAGGGGGTCTGCAGAGGTCAGACAGCGGTGGCATGGTAGACAAAACAGATGGGACAGGACGCAGAGGGAGACCCCCTCCTAGGGGCAGGGGTGGCGGGGGCACAGTTCCAGCGCCCACCCGGCCATGGGACCTGGCTGTAGAAAGGACAGCTGAAGGTGGACCAGGGCCCAACAGGCGGGTGGGCAGGAGGAAGGGCCGGGGCGCAGGCTGCCCGCCGGGCTGCGGGACTCGGACCGTCCCAGCTCCAGGTCAACAGAATGCAAGCGGACGAATGAAATGGAGACAAGGACAGCGGAAGGGATGACGTGGCCGGCATCACACTGCCCCCTGCTGGGTCGGGTCGTACCTTCCGCGACGGATGTTTCTTCAGTTGCCAAGGACAGGACAGGCGGGAGGTGGGGGGAGAAGGGGGAGAGAGAGAGAGAGAGAGAGAGGAAAAGTTGTGTGAACCTCCTGTTCTCTGAAGGAATGGCCTTCTATCCCAGGAAGACCTTCTGCCCCACAAATGGACCATGCAGATCTATCCAGATTGGTGGAGGGTTCAGGTCCTGGCTCTGTCACTAAGTCGCACCATGACCTTGGGCCTCAGGGTTCTTCAGGTGCCCAGTATGGGGTCTAGAGCAGACCCTAACAGCAATGTCCTGGAGTTCATGGGCTGAATGTGGATAGGGACTGGGAGATATCTCAGACAGACCCTACCCACCTCAGTAGTTACTGTAAAATATGGTGTTTAACTGTTCAAACAAGTCCCTGTGGGCTGCTGTGTTAAGTTCTGGGTAAGCTAACCGGTCATGGAGGCCATTAGACTCCAACAGTCTGGGGTGCTGAACCCCCAAGCACCTGGAGGGGAATCTAGGGAGTATGTGTCTCTTACTTAAATCCCCAGCCCGTGCCGCCCAGGACGATGGCTGCAACCAGGACAGCCCCGGCGATGGAGCCGATGATGATGTTGGTGCCACTGGGACCTGGGGAGGAGGGCAGGGCTTGGTTGGTAGGGACAGGCACGGAAAATGGGCGACGGGGAGCACACCAGCCGGCTTCAGCCTCACCTTTATATCTCTCGGTCTCCCCGGTTGGAGGGGATGTGGGCAGGGGGTTGTGGATGCTGCAGTCTTTGCCCGTCCAGTCTGCCTGACAAATGCACTTCCCTTCGTTGCTGCAAACCTACAGGCGAGGTGGGGCCAGCACAGGTAAGCAAGGCCGCGTCCCTGCATCCCTGCGTGAGCCTCCTCCACCATGCCACCCCTGGCCTTCAGACACCCACCCCATGGTGGGAGCAGATGCGCCGGTCCCCGCTGCCCGGGCAGGTGCTGAAGTTGAAGGCAGAGGCTGGCAGGCAGCGATGATCAAGGCACAGCATGTTGGGCCCGCAGGCTGTGCCGTCCTCTACGTAGCTCAGGTCTGAGCCATCGGCTAACTGTACGTGACCGCCCCTGGAGAGATGGGAGAGCCAGTCTCAAGCCTAGTCCCCTAGTCCCCCTCACACTTCATCTTCCCAGCCATGGCCCAGACAACACCTGCAGTCCAGCTCCTTGCCCTGGTGGTAGAAGGTGACGCTGCTGATGTCTCCCCCCAGGTCCCCTAGCCGAGGAGCTCCAGAGATGTTGACGCAGAGAAGGAAGCCACAGAGCACATCCCTGTTGGGGCGCACGGGGACAATGAGTCCAGATTTTGCCTCAGACCTGTGTTCCCTCCCCTCTGGGCCTCACGGGCTCTCCCTAGAGCAGCCTCCACCTCTGTAGATCCCGAGCCCAGCGTCAGGACACCCCACAGAGCCCAGCACCAGGACGCCCCACACAGATAGCTACTCACTGCTTATTGCACTGGACCCAGCCGGATCCCTTGCGCCCACAGTTCCCACGCTCTGTCCCCTCCACGTTCAGCTTCTCATAGCAGAAACGATCTGCAGCCGCTAGAGAAAGCGAGAGAAACATCCATCACCCCACGGACTACTGGGTCCCCTCTAGAGCGGCATTTCCAAAACTCTGCCTGATCCCTGGGTTTGATGCCTAAGGTCCTCAGAAGCCACACATGTTCAACCGGTTAGATGCGAACCCAGCTCAGCTCTCAATTCTAGGTTCTTCCCCCAAACCTATGTTCCCCATACCCAGCTGGACTCACAATGGCCCCAAAGGGCTTGGCACTGCCGGTCCCGGGTTTTACAGCGGCCTCCATAGCAACGGCCCTATGACCCATAGGAAACAAAGTATGAAGACACTGGAGGATCAGAGTGGAGACGAGGCTGCAGAGTTCCGACGGAAGGACCCCCTCATCCCTCATACCTGTTCATGATCACAGTAGTAACCATCCAGCTTGTGGAGGTTAGGGGGACACTGTAGAGAGAAGGGCTGGCTGAGCAGGGTAGCTCAGGCCTGAGCTATCTGAGGTACCCGGTGAAGAATGTAGGGAGCAAATTCTTCCCAAAGGGGCCTCGTGTTGCAAGGCTCTTCCACATCAAGGACAGGGGCCTATTTGGCTCTAAGGATTTGACTGGTAAATCCCTAGGCTTTTACTGGCTTCTTCAGTTTCTTGCACCCATTACTCTGGAGGCCTGAGATTTAATTAACCAACGTTACTACCCACTGGATCCCTCGTGTACACTAGACACTGGCTCTAGGCAGTAGGAGTACCAGCCTGACTGCAAATGCTTGTTTAATGACCGAAGGAACAGAGCTAGGATGCTCAAAGGACCCCCTTCTCAGAGAAAAACAACAATCAAGTTCTTCAAACCCAAACTTATAGGGGCCGGGCGGTGGTGGCGCACGCCTGTAATCCCAGCACTCGGGAGGCAGAGGCAGGCGGATCTCTGTGAGTTCGAGACCAGCCTGGTCTACAAAGGGAGTTCCAGGACAGGCTCCAAAACCACAGAGAAACCCTGTCTCGAAAACAAACAAACAAACAAACAAACAAACTTATAGGGGAAGGGGCTGCCTTGCACGACAGGTTTGGCAGACCTGGCTTGAGTCGCCGGTGCAGGTCTCTGCGATGTCACACTCATTCACCGCTTCTCGGCAGGAGACACCTCGTGGCTCGTACTAGGAAAAGCATGAATGTGTTTCTGGGAAGGATAAATATCTCGCCGCTGCCCTCCCAGGGTATTCTACTGTCCTCCTGGAACCTGGCTCCCAAGGCCAGTTTCTTATTTCCTGTCCCTCTCCGCCCTCAACAACTAAGGGTAACTTCCCGCGTTCCCCCAGCACTCCCCAGACCTGGCCCACCCAACCCCTGCACCTTTGACGCTTCCTTTGGGGTAGGCCCCGCCCACACACACTCTGCTCCTCCTCCCTCCCGCCTCTTGTCTAGGGCATCCAATCGTTTCTTTGATCCTGGCCCCACCCTCCTTCCCGTACTCGCTTGGTCTTTCTCACCTTGCAGCGGCGACAGCAGAGCCCATCGCTGCACATGGCGTCGTGAGTCAGGGTGCACTTCTTGCAGCAGTTGCCACCCGCCCGGCTGCACTCCTGAGAGGAGCGGGGAAAAGCGGGAAGGCGGGCGAGCCCTTATCCTTGATCCTCCCCACTCGGTACTCTCCCTTCTTAGAGCCCGGGCCCACAGCGGAGACCGCCCAGACCGCTCACCTGCACCGAACCACAGTCGCATTCCTCCCCCGCCTCCACGAAGCCGTTCCCACACTCGGGAGGGTCCAGGAGCTGAATGAAGGGGAAGGGGATGTCGGGAGCCTGGCTGGGACCCTGCCCACCCCATCTCCACCCCGCTTCCCGGTTCTCCGTGCTGGTACCTTGAGGGGCTTGTTGAACAGGCAGCTCCCGCCTCCCTCCTGCAGAAACTGATTGTATTCGTCGATGCTGCAGCGCGAGAACTTGCGGGGCAAGTAGAACCTGGGCAGGTGTGAAGGGACTGTGCTGCTGGGGGGCAGCCCTCCAGCCCTCCCGTGGGGGACTTGGTTATCACCACAAGGAGGCTGAGGAACTGCCCGGTGATTGCACGACAGTCAATCCCACATGCTCATCTAGGAATGGGTGGAGGCCGCCACTTGGCGCTCGCTTCACTGGACCGAGAGCCCAGTACGGAAACGCTCCGCGGGACCGCAGCTCGCACGAGGCCCGAGCGCCTCCCAGTGGCCAGAGAGCGCACTGCAGCCTAGCCAATTTGGGTGTCCTCGCCTCCCTACGCTGTTTGCAGATATGTATTCTTGGAATCCTGAATGGTCTCTTGAGCTGGGCCTCTTGAAACCACCTATCCAGACTGCCATTGCTCCCCAAAACCCTTCCCCAAGTCTTTCCCCAAGAACTCACCCAGTGTCTTCCATGATGCAGCCCAGCCAGATGTCTGGACATTTGCAGTCCCCTAGGAGGTAATTTGGGTACACATGAGATAGGGTGACCCCTCTACACTTCAGGAGGGGCTGGGTGTGTCTGACACGGCTGTAGGCTTCAGGGTCGGTACCTGCCGAGCTCCGGTGTTTATTCCACATCATGCCCAAGTTCTGCCCTAGCGTCTGGGCCAGGGTCACTGCCATAGCGCCCATGTTGCCGTACTAGTGGGGGAAGATGGAGCACAGGATGTCTACATCCTTCCGGTCGCCACTGCGTCTTAGCAAGCTGCCCTCTTGGCCTCCCAGCCTTGACCCTCTGCTCACCTCGTTCACTCCTCCACCCCGGGACAGCGAGCAGATGCCCCCCACGTAGGCTGCCCCACTGCTGGTGCTCTGGAAGGTTCTACCCCTAGAAGGGAGAGAAGTGTCAGGAAGGCTTCGCAGAAGTAGCAGTGAATCCCAGCCCGTCACGTCAGCCTGGTGGTCTCACACCAGCCCCTCTCCTGTTTGGGTTCGTTCACCCGGAAGTCAAACCAGCTGTCCAAGGGCCTCGAATTGTGCTCGTCCCTCACTAGGGTACTGGGTTGCTGAGGTAGGGACGATGGGCAGTCTGGCAAGAGAAAGGCAAAGAGCACATCCCTTGCCCAGCCCAAGAGGCAGAGGACACTCAGCTGGTACATGAGGCTGGGAGCAGGTGTCAGGTGCAAGGCAAGCCCCACCCGCAGACACCGACTCCGCAAACATCTCCTGACACAGGCAGTCAGAACAAGCCAGCCGGCAAAAACTGGCAGGGTGTCACGTGGGGACTCACGAGAAGAGGTGGGTGGCATCACTGGGCTCAGGTAGACCCTCCCGCCGGTAGACCATAAGCCGGGCCAGGGTCTCCAGTAGGTCATCCTGCACCTGGATCTTGTCTCCATCTGCCCATGTTTCCATGGCAACCAGCACAATTCTTGTGTTGAGCTGCTCCTTGTATATCTGGGCCCAGAGAGATGAGAGGGGGTCTGGAGGGAAGGTGCAATCTATATTCTCAAGAAATGGGGGCCAGTGACTGACAATGACCCCTGAGTGTCTGGCTGTGTGGTGGGGGAAGGAAGAGGAGAGGGGAGCAGGGGCGCTGCTTACCACATCCGCCAGATTCACCACAGACTTGGCAAAGTTGCTGGTGAGGACCACCGACTGCCGCATCTGCTCGAACTGCCGAGAGAGGTGAGGGAGAAGGCGAGGCTCCCCTGGGCCTCTCCTCCCAGGGTCCCCTTCAGCCTGGGAACTTACCAGCTGGTGGTCGTTGATGACAATCAGCTCTACATACTTGGTCTCGCTGTGCACCGTGGGGTGGCCCCTGCGGACCTGGAGGGTGGGTGGGCACTTGGAATCAGTCCCCTCCACGTCTGGGCTCAAGGCCAAACCATGGGCAGATGTGTCGGGAGGGGGCATTCTGGTCTCCAGTCAGGGACAGTGCCAGCCCCTAGCTGGCAGAAAATACCATCCCTCCCAGCCTGGAAATGAGGGCAGAGGACATACAGTATCTGAGGGCCCCCAAAATGGGGACCTGTGTAGACACCACTGTTAGGGAGGAGGGGCCCTTCTGGGAAGTAGTTCCCTGGCTCCTGGCCCCATGGCTCTGAGGTCTCCTTTGCCCAGCCATAGGTGGGGATGACCTGCCCTGGACCACAGTCTAAGGTCTCTGCAGCCCGAGGCTATGCGGGCCCCGTACCTGCCTTTTCCTTCTCAGCCTGGGCCAGGTGGGAGGATCAGACTGGCCAGGGACAGCAAACAGGCAGCCTGTGGGGAGCAGTAGGTAAGAGGGGCCCAGCTGTCCAGCCCCACCCCCTTCCCCTCCCTTACCTGGTTCCCTGCATCCGAGGGGGGCTGGGAGGAGAGGGGTCCGGTAAATGAGGTGGGGAAGGGGTCCCTGCAATGAGGGGAATGAGTTCTTGGGGAGCCAACCAGGTCTGCTCTGGGCCCAGATTGGAGGCAGCTCCAGCCCTTCCCCCACCCCACCCTGGGGTGACCCAGAACTGGCCAGAGCTCCCATGTCGGATCTGATCTCCTAGATGCTCAGATTCCAGGGTCAAGACCTGGGGGCGCCCTGAGAGACAGGGGCAAAGGACACTGGAGCCCAGGGAGAGGTCACTTGGGGGACAGAGGGGACATTGGAGATGGGGGCACAGAAGGCAGGACCCAAAGCTGGGGTCACCCAGGGCAGTGAGGCTGAGGTTACTGCAGGGGAGGAGGAGGCACCACAGCTGTGGGGGTGGGGGGGTAGTCCCAGCATGTACAGCCTTCAGGAGGGCAGGAAGGCCTGGGCAGGCTTGGCTTACCTGTGGGGGTCCCCATGGCCCAGCCATCTCCTTGGGCTCTATGATGTAAGTCAGGTTTCCATCAGAGAAGACCCCACTGTGGAGAGAGGCAAGGTTCTGCTCCATCCTGGGCCAGGCAGAGCCCTCCCCCACCCCACTGCCCAGCGCCTCCCCCGCCACACTCACTGCAGCCCCTGGCAGGTGGAGAGAGCAGCGAAGGAACTTGGGTTGCCTCGGAGTTTCCCATGGTAGTAGCAGTGGTCTCCAGCCCCCTGGGGAGCAGCGGAGCTGTGAGTGAGGACAGCCTGGCCAAGCACGGGACTAGGAACACCAGGAGCTCTAAGCTGCTGGGCCTGCTAATTCCTCTGTCACCGTGAACAAACTCCTAACACTTTCTGGGTCAGCTTCGTCTACCCCTTAAAATGAGGACATTGGGCCACAGCAGCAGCTCCTGGCTATTTGTTGGGGCTGGTGAGGGATCCCAGTTTCCTCTGAGACCAACAGATGGCTCTTACATAGTACCTGCCATCCCCCTGGCCCTGTGTGGAGCAGTCACATACAATGTGTCATTTAACCAGAACCTGCTGAAGATGCACCCCCAACCCTGGTGCAGGAGCTCCCAGTCACATGTGGTCTGCAGCTGAGGGACTGTGTCAGCATGGGTTCTCCTGACCTGGCTCATAGGTCAGAGGGGACCAGTCACACCCGCCTCTCCCAGCTCCGCTTCCTGCAGAATTACTTGTGCTCCAGTTCCAGAACAGGCTTGGGGGGGGGGGAGCTATTTATAGACACTCATTCATCTTTGTTCAGGCTCCAGGGCCTCCAAGACTGGGACCCTAGTGTGGCAGGCATCCGGGACTCCCAGGGCAAGAGGAGGCATTTTGATCTGCTGCTCAGGGGAGGGCGGAGCTCTTGCCCAAGATGCACAGGGCCCAGGGTTTGATCCCCAGCACTCCCTAAGCAAGGGAGGGGTTGTCATTCCAAAACTCCCTCCCAGGAGATTCTGGGGATATAGCTAACACGGCATAACAAGGACCCAACTACACCTTCGTGCAAGGGAGGAGGCTGAGGAAGTCAGACCTCAGCCTGAATGAGGGGAGGCTCAGGGACCCACATCACCCAGTCAACCTGCCCTTTCTAACTGCTGGTCCCCCAAGCCTCTAAAGTGGGGAGGGATGGGAGGTCCCCAGACACCAGGCCATGCTGAGCCTTGACATTCCACCACCAGCCAGCTCCCTGTCCTCCCCAGTTCTCTGTGCTGGGGTTCTGAGGATCGAAGCCCCCCACATGCCAGGCCAACCCCCTCTGATTCATACTTCTACCGCCCCACCCTGGCACCCGTAACCATGGAGCAAGCACCTCTGTCCCACTCGGTCCCTTCCAGAGTCACTCACAGTGCTGTGTTGAGTTGTCCCCTCCCGGCTGAAGTGGCGTTCCACATACTGTGAGGACAGGAGGTGGCTGAAACAGCAGGAAGGAGGGTCACTTGGTGAGGCCAGGCCCTGCTTAGGTCCCACTCCAGCTAAGAATACAAGTTCCTTAGTACCCCCCGCCAGCCATGCCCACTGCCCGCTGCCCTCTGCCCACCCTCTGGCTCCAGGCTCCACTCACTGGTTTAGCTCCAGGTCCAGGGTGAAGTCGGAGTCGAAGGCTGGGATGACGAAACTCACCTGGGCCAGGTGCACGGGCTGGCGTGGGGAAGGGCAGAGAGGAGTCAGCTTGAAGCTGGGGTGGGGAACCCCAGAGGATACTTGGGGAGGGGCAGTCAAGCTCCAGCAGCTGAGGAGACCCCTCTCGGGGGTTCTTGTGCTCTGAGAGCCCATTCCTTTCCTGGGTATAGCTGTTCAACCTGACCACAGCCCACCTTCCACCCAGGTCCTGAGAGCCCTCTGTCCTCTGGCTACCTTCTGGATTAGTCTCCTTAAGAATCATGGCCTCCAGCTAGGTTCTCAGAGCTGTTGGCAGGGCCATCCCATCATCACTTGGAATGGAAGGGAGCCTCCAGACATTCCACAGAAAGGTGGAAGGGTCCCCAGCTTATGGGTGGGCAGGGGAAGGGAAGCAGGCGCCAAGCCCAGTCTACACAGGACGACTTGGGTTCTCAGACTCATGGAGCAGGTGGGAATTGACCATGGAGCCCTGATGCTGGACAAGGCAGGTGCCACTTTGAAGAAGGGTAGAGCTCCCTCCCATACAGCACCAGCCCATTGCCCTCTGCCTGCCCAAAGCAGCTCATCTTTAATATTTCAATCCCACAGTTAATTTTTAAACACGGAAGTTTTCCTGATAAATTTTTCAAAGGGGCATATGCAGTGGGGCTGGGAGGTTCCAGGTTGCCATGGCAATGGACTAGGCCTGAGCAAGATGGCTGCCCTCTCTGCCTGGGTGCCCAGCTGCTTAGCGGGTAGGGGTGGGAAAATAGAGACATCAAAGACTGGAGGGAAAGCTTCACCCCACTCCCAGAGAAGGGCAGCGGAGCTTGGGCTAAGGGGGAGCTGGTCTGAGAGTTACAACCACTTAGGGGACACACCCGGGGCCCAAGCCCTACCCCAAGCTGGCAACTCGGCTTTGGTCTCCCAGAACACTTGGAAAGGTCTGTGGGCTGAATTCAGGGGTTGGAGTCTGCCTCCTACCCCATCTATTTAGGAGGGTGGACCTCCAGAGTCAGGCAAGAGCCTTGCCACTCTCTCTGTCCAGGTAGGAGTGTCTATTCTTTGACTGGCTTTTGTGTTGGAGAGCACCTTGCAGGACGAGAACCCCGACACTAAGGTCAACGGGTTTCCCAGCCCATGCCTAGCTGACTCCTCTACCACCTAGCCACAACTAATCCATTCTGAGCACTGCGTAGGGCCCATGCATTGGTGAACTGCTTAGGGCCATGCATTGGTGTGCTGTTTGGGCTCATGCATTGGTGCGCTGCTTAGGGCCCATGCATTGGTCTGAAACCCTTTATGACCACTGCCATATTTGATCTCTCCAACAACCCCGTGGGACAGCTGCTCCTGTTTCCTGACAGCTGGGAATAAATGCACAGAGACACTAACTGGTGTGACAAGGCCACACAGGTAAGAGGCGTTAATGCCCTGTGTGGTGGTGCAATCCACAATCACAGTACTTGGAGGATGAGGCAGGAAGATCATGAGTTTGAGGCTAGCCATAGTTCCAGGTCAGCCGTGGCTCCACACTGAGACCTTGTCTCCCAAACAGAAAAGGAAGAAAAACAACAACAACAACAAAACAAGGCTGATATACAACCTCAGAGAATATATAGATATCTAAGGTCTTTCTTCTACAGAGATGACAGGAGATGGAAGTCGGCCCAGAGGCCTGGGAAGCTCTGGGAATGTGGGCAAGGAGAAGCCAAAGGCCAGGGCCTGGGAAGACAGACCTGTGAGCCCAAGGACATAGACTCACCCCATCCCAGGCCATCTGAGGTTCCAAGCTCCACCCCAAGCCCCCAGAGCATTGATCAGACTCAAAATAGAAAGCCAAGGGCAATGAGTTCTTGGTCCCCCCCCCCCCCAACCCCTTAACCTGGCTAAGTCTCTTGTCCCCTCTCCTAGGCCTGTCTTGGCTCGGGTCCTCGTCCTGCACCTCTGCCAGGGCATCTCTGGATGGCTTCTGCTTGTCTGTCTGTCTCTATCCTGCCAGCCTGGAGAAGTTGCTTTCCAGGCCCCTTCCCTTGATCCTTTTAGGGATGGCCCAGAAGCCTCCCTGAGCCCCAGATGTTCCCTCTGACGAAGGCAAGGTGAGTGCAGGTCAGAGCTGGGAGGCTGGCTTTGCAAGGGCCATGCAGATCCCATTGTGGGAAAAGCAGTGAGAGACGCCATAGGGTTCTCTTTCTCCAATACCCTGCAGCCAGTGAGGCTCAGCCCCGGGACACATCACCCTTCTGCAGTGGATATGGGGCTCAGCCAAGACAAGACCGGCCATGAGGGGGATCTGTACAGGCAGTGGGAGCCAGCTGAGAATTCAGACACCAAGGCATGTCAGCCTGGCCCAGCTCAGTCCACTCCTGAAAGGGAGCACCTGATAATGCAAGCCCAGAATACCTCAGGCACTGGGCTGCTGGCTCCAGGACCTGCAAGTCCCTGTCAAGCTTTTGGCCAGTGCTTTACCAAAGTCAGTGGTTCTCCGTGCCAGGCTGGCCCACTGTCCCTGCAGCAGCCACAGCACTGCCTCCTCCCATTACCTTCAGTCCCCAGGGCCTTCCAGACATGAGGTCACAGCAACTGCACCCCCATGCCCCAGCCTCTCCTGCTCAGGACTGCTCTGGACTGGACATGACCCCATGCCCCGCGTTTGCCTCTTGGCGACCGTGGCGCTTAGGTGCTCTGTTCATTTGATCTCACCCTGCCTGGGCTGGCAGGTCCACAGGGAGCAACACCAGATGGTGACAGGCCCAGGGTCATGCTGGGGAGGTGCCAGGCCAAGTCTCACTCCTGGGGTGGAGGCTGTGTCTGCATGCCAGCTGCGGTGACCTGGCAGGTCCTCCCTGCATCCCAGGCACCTGCTTCTGGCTGCCCAATGCCTCACTTCCTCCATGCCCCCCAGCAGGTTACAGAACAGAGAGGAGGACAGCCATTTCTGTCTCAGACCCCCAATCTCCGTGGTAGGAAACGGGAGGCTAAAGACCACCAGAATTCTGGGGTGCTCCAGAAAACCTGAGTTGCAGAGTTCTGCTCCCCACAGCCTCCAGGTACTGCCCCTCAGTACTCTGAACCCCATCTCCTCTAGCTCCTCATCAGCAGAGCCAATGCCTGCCAGTCCCCAGAAGGCTCAGCCCACTCACAGATCTCAACCTCTAAGTGTCCAGTTTTTCTTTTTCTTTCTTTTTTTGTTTGTTTTGTTGATTTTTCAAACAGGATTTCTCTGTGTAACAGTCCTGACTGTTCTGGAACTCACTCTGTAGACCAGGTTGACCTCGAACTCACAGAGATCCGCTGCCTCTACCTCCTGAGTGCTGGAATTAAAGGTGTACACCACCACTGCTTGACTTAAGTATCCAGTTTTTACACACACACACACACACATGTGCACAAACACATAAATACACCACATACAGACATATGCACATATACAGTCACACACATGCACACATACGTAATCACTAATTCACCTTTTAATGACCTTTAGTCCTCTGGGGCAAGGGCTATTGTTTTCTTTCCCCCATCTAAGTGCTCAGCACTCATTGGGATGGATGAACAGTATAAGACCTAAGGAGCCATTCACCCCTATCCTGAGTGTCTCTATGGGTAAAATGGGGTGTCACAAGCATGGTATGAAGCTCAACTAAACACATCATTATAGTCAGGGTCAGTAACTGCAGTATGGAGGACCTCCGCAGCCTGACAGCTGAACGGGGCTTCGAGGGTAAATACTTCGTTTGTTTCCCTCCTGCGATGGGGACAAGAGTGGTGGCTTTGTGTTCCGGATCTGCTTGGAGTGATTTACCTGTGAGGGTCTCACTGCACTCTCTAAGCTTGGAGACACTACCACCTCTTGGGACTGGTGACAGCAAATGGAGAAGGAGCCCCTCATCCTACAGCAACCCCCTGCCTCAGCAGCCACCAGCAAAGGTGGAAAGGCCCATTCATCAACAGGGCAGCAGGCCACAAACAAGAACAGGTGCACAGATTTCCGATGACTGGGCTTGACCTAAATTTTTGAGGACGGAGTCACCCCTTACGGGGTCATCAGTCCCTCTGGGGACAGACTCCGGACAGCTGGGCTCCTCGAGGCAGCCGGGAGGGTGCTTGGGTAAGGTCAGGCCCACAGGCTAGAGTCTTGTGGGAGGACTGCAGAGGTCACCTCTTCAGCCCCCACCTGGAGCTGCACAGGTAATAACCCCCAGATGCCCTGTTCTTGACTTCCAGCCTCTTTATCCCCATCAGAGAGCCACAATGCTTCACTGCCATACGCAGCAAATCACCGCATGGCCTTGTGTCTGGGGGGCCTGCGTCCCTGACCTTGTCCCCAAGTCCGTCTTGCATGGATTGGGGCCTCGTTCAGTGGCCCTCAACTCCTGAACAAAGACATACCACGGCAATGGCCGCTCTGGCAGTTAGTTCTTCAGTATGCTCTCCCAGTGACACCTGGTGCAGGTGAGAGTTATCAGCAGGCCTGAGACCCCAAGTCCTGACTTTGCTTGCTGCCCACAGCCTATCTTCCCTTTGGTCCCCCAAGGAGTCTGGGTTTCTCAGGGCCAGGCAACAGCTTCATGGGCTATGGACTCAGTCAGCTGTCTTCCTCTGCTCAGACGCACTTAAGCAGTGAACCAACTCAACTGCACACAACGGTCCTCTTATCTTCCTCCCTTGCCCTTTAGCTGCAGGCTCCCTGAGACCATGGCTTTCTAGGTTTTCAGGAGTTCTTGTTATCATCACCCTGAGTTTAGGAATTAGGACAATGAAACTCAGAAAGGGGGCATGAGAGCCTCCAGCCAGAGCAGGTTCCCTGTGGCCAGCACAGGCCTCATCCTGCATCACTGGGGATGGTACTGATAAGACCCAGGCTGCAGTGCAGTCCCCTCCTCCAGGAGAGGGTCTGGGCGGAGGTAGGGTACCTCCTGTTGAGTTCTGAATCTATCAGTCCTGCACTTCTGACCCTGGGAAGCAGTGCCAGGTGTGTGTGTGTGTGTGTGTGCACGCGTGTGTGCGTGTGCGCGCATGTGTAGGGGGTTGCCAGGACCTGGTTCAGTCAGGGAACTTTTTGGACATGCATGTGTCCTCTGTCCTTCCAACCTGAACCTGGGAGAACTGGAGATGTTGCCCCTCAGACCCAAATTCGGAAATTCCTGGGCTTGGAGAACACCACTCCTATCACCGGTTTAAGGTCTATCAACTTTGGGCAAGCCTGAGTCTGCGCTCGCTCTTCTGAAGAGAGGGGCAGAAAGAAACATCTGTCTATGGAAATTAAACAATGCAATTACTATGTATGCAGTACTCAGTAGAGAGCCTGGCCCAGAGGAGCCATGGCCTTGGCTTTTACCTCCCCTACCCACCTGAACCAGTTTCTAGACTTTGGAAACTGAGGGATGGAGATGCCAGGGCCCCAAGAAATTCCTCTGGGGCAGATGCATGAGGTCCCTATAAAGGGTCTCAGGCCTAGAGAAACCTCCACTGGTAAACAGCAACCGCAGAACTCTCCACTCCCACACCTCAGCTACTTCGTACGTGTTGGATTCAGTTGACTGCAGAGACCCAACTTCAAACACATGCTAACCCACTCACCCAGCAGAAGCACATCCAAGGCGCCCAGCGCAGCCCCACGGCCCTGCCCCATCTCTCCTCATAGTCTGGGCCTGCTGTGCTAACAAGAACTAGCTGGAGGCACAGCCTACCCAGCCGGAGCCCCCATTTTTCATCACCCATGCGACCCCACAACTTGGACATCCTGTAAAGTTCAAGCCAGAGTCCCAGGGGTCAGGCAGGGTCAAGTCCACTGGTGAGAGCTCAGTTCATAGAAAGCTACACTAGGAACCAGACAGCGGCCAGGTTACCCTAACCCCGGGCCTGGGACATCCCTGAGGCTCATTCAGCTTCCCACCCTGGGTACCGGAGTGGGCACCGAAGCTGGCCTCTGCTCCCCGCTTACCCCTGTAGCAGCTGCCAACTCAGGACCATTAGCCCCCTCCCCTCTCTTCCACGACAGGGCCCTGAGCGATGGTCCATCTATTATGCATGCTCCTTCCTGCTCCAGTCCATTTCTCAACTACTCCCCACCCCTGCTCCCCCCTCGCCCCCCCTTTCTTAAGGGCTTTTAACCAAGTACATTAGGCAGGGCCAGACGCCGTCTCATCGGTTCCCCTCCTCCCTCTGCCCAGCCCAATTCACCTCCCACCACTCCCAGCTGCCCCAACTTCTCCTCCTTGGGTTCACCCCTCTTTTGAATCTCTCTCCACCTCCTGTTCCTGCCGGGCTCCACTCTCCAGCCCTCTGCCGCCCCTGTTGGCCTGGCTAACTTTCAGCTTCAAGCTGCTGGAGAGCTCAGGCATGCTGAATGAATATTCCATCTGGGTGATTTTTGTTCGCATGAGCTTAATTAATTATTAATTGCATTTAATCTCCTTCATTCCTAACCTTCCTCTGGAAGGCAGGGGCCCAGCCGCTTGAAAGGGACAGGGCACAGGTAGAGCTGGCATTTGCAGATGAATTCTGGGCCGCGGGGTATTTTTGCAAAGCCCACCTTCAGCTAGGACAAGAAGGCTAAGCCTGTGTGTGCCCAGTGGGAAACTGAGGCAGAAGTAAGCATCATACTGTTCCAAGAAAGTCCACTGAGGGTGGCTTTGATGGGGCTTAGGAGCATGAGTCCCTGACTGGGCACTTAGCTGCATGGTGCCGCCCTGCCCCCAAGACCTGTTTTAGACAGAACCGCTAATTCTGGTGGGCACTGGGGACTGGTTGCAGGATGACCCCAAGCAAACTGAAACCTGAGCATGCCAGTGTCTATGGGTGCGCGGGGCAGGGGGTTTCCACAGTGATTGGAGGGGCCTGGGGCTGGAGAGTCCCCTCGTCTCCACTGTGGGGCTGCAGTCCTACCTGATGTACCACTACTCGGAAAGGAAGGCGGCAGAAGCTGCAGCCTCGGAGGATGGCACCGAACCCTGGCTACTTGGTGGACTGGGAGGCCTCTTCCTGCTCCCTGACCTCACCACAAAGCCCCACTCACCGTCCCCCTGGGAGGATCCTGGCGGACCCTGGTGTCCACTTGCTGCTTTCGGACCTCTCCCCCGGTGCTCTCCCTTACCAGCCGACTGGGCTCTGTGACCTCGGGGCCCTCTGGCCTCTCTGGGCTCCCCACCTGGGCTGAGCTCCTCCAATGCAGAGCTCCACTGGGACCCAGGGCCCCAAGACCTGAGAAGACAAGGCCATAGCTGCAGGCAGATGCCCTCCATGGGGCAAAAGACTTGGGATGGGGGAGCACGCCCCAGCCCCCACTCGGTCGCAGCCCTTGGAGCCCAGTGGGCATACGGGTAGGTGGATCTAGCTGCCTTGCCAAGGGAAGAGCCCCACGGGGAGGGGGCCGAGAGCTTCATTCTGCCCAACAGTCACGACTGCCCCCCCACCTCCAAACCCGCAGAGACTTGCAGAGTCCGCCGGCCAGCTTCAGGGGGATGGTAGCGGTAGGGCCAGCAAGATCCGGACAGGTGGGTGGAAGCACCTTCCCTCCTCTCCCGCTCCCCTACCCTCCCGCGCTCGGGACCCGCTGTCACCCGGAACACTGCAGGAAAATGTGGCTGCAGCAGAAACCGCCGCAAAAGCCCGGGGCACGGGCCGACTAGGGGCGCGGGGGCAGGGACCAGGCGGTCAGGGTCACTTACCGGGCGGGGGCAGCAGCGGCAGCAGCAGGAGAGCCGCGATCGCCCAGCGCCGCAGCCGCTTCATGGTTCGCTCATAATCCTCCGGGTCCGGGGGCTGCGGCTGCGAGCGGCGCGGGGAGGGAGGGAGGGAGGAAAAGAGGGAGGCAGGAGGGCGGGGGCGGGCAGCGCCGGCGGCGAGAGGGCCTGGCGTGCGGGCCGGGCGGGGGTCGCTGGTGGGTGGCGCGGGGCTCAGCGAGCTCTGTCTGTGGCCATCCCGGCGGGGCCGCAGGGCCGGGTTAAGAGGCGAGCGGCGAGCACGTGAGCTTTGGGCCCGCCCCCCGCCCCCCAGCCGGGCCCGGGCCACCGCTGCGGTAGGACAAAAGGGGCACCGCCCGGGGACCCTTCTTCCCGACACTCCCTCAGCAGGTGCACCCCATCCTGCGACCCCTCCGCAACCACCCCTTCGCTTAAGGATCTGCAACCCGTGGATTGGCAGGTGGAGGCTGGCCGGGTGAAAAGGGTCGTGAGCTCTAACTCTGCGAAGTCCCGTCTGGGGAATTGGGTGTGGGGCGTGGCAGATGATCCTGGCGCTCCTCCAGGGCTTAGTACTCTTGAATGGGGTACCCCAGCCCCAGTGCTTCTGCTGACAGAAGGTTGTAGCATTTGGTAAGAGAGGGCTCTGTGGCGTGAGGGACAGAGGTCCTCTTTGAACACCTACACACACACACACACACCTCGGTGCCTCCTCCAGGACCCCTAGATCATCTATAGCAGAGATGCTCAATGCAGCCCTCCCACTCCCTGCCTAAAATCTGCTCCCCAGGCTGCCTTCTCTTGATAAAGAGGCCCTGAGTTCCTCAGGTGGGGGCATTCCAATCCTTCTCCCTAAACAAAACACAAACTGCCCAGGTCGTTTACATAAGACCAGCCTGCTTCCTTTGTTTCCTATGTCGGGATCTTATTTAAGGAGCAGAAGTTACTTGGAGCCGCCAGATGTACGTCTCTGGTCGGCTTAGGCTGCTCTGGCTATAAAATACTTGTGACCCACCTTCTCAGCCATGTCCCCAAGCCTCACTGCCCCAGCTGAGCCTTTAAACCCACTTCTTGGGTTTCTTGGGCAAGAGAGATGCAATGTCAGGGGCTGGGATCTTTGACCTCTCGGAGAGGTGGAAGAACTCAATACCTGGCTGAGATGTCCAGGAGCACGTGGGACATGACACGGGTCCCTGCCTCTGATTGGTGATGCCTGGCCTCGCGACTGAGTACGCATGGTTGTGTGGCCACCGCTAGGCCCTATCGTGACCTCCGAAGACCGCGGGCATTTTTATACCAATCCTGGGGAACCACAGGTCGCTAAGGAATAAGAGTGGAGACAGGAAACCCCTTCCTGGGTCCTCTGCTCCCTCAGGGCCTCTGCTGGGGACTGGGGAGCTGCCTCTAGCTTGTGACAGCACCCCCCACCCCCACCTCTATTTTAGGCCCAGGAGAGGTGAGAAGGCGATTTCCCAGGAGGCACTGACATCAATGCTGGGAATGAGGTGACTTCCCCCTCCCCAACCACCTGCCACTCCAGCCCCAGATGCTTAGCAAAACTGAGCAAATTCTTCCTTCCCTCTGGAAACATCTTGAAAATCTCCAGGATGCTTGGGTGAAGGGGCTTCTGGGAAGAGGGCCTACCATGTGGTTTCCCCTCGAAACTCGGGTTTCCGGGATGGCAAGATTGTGTGCCCCGTTTTACAGATCTCTAAGTCCCCCAGCTGCTAATGAGAGGTGTGTGTCATAGGCAAGAGTCCCATTCCTCACTGGTTAAGCCTGTCCCCACCTCTGCCTCTCTGCAGGTTCAGTGGGGACTGGTACATATGATTCCTAAACTTCCAAGCCACTTGGTATGCCAGACCTGAGAGTGATGGTCCACACAGTAAGCCTTCAGACAGGCTAGGTGGGGCTTTTCCACAGTGGAGGGCCCTGAGGCTGAAATCTCCATCTGTCCATCCATCTAGGCCCACACAGGGAGTCTGAATCCAAGGTTGAGTCACTGTAGTTTCTGACTGCGATACCTTTGCTTCTCCTGGGGAATCTTTCCTGGCCCTGATCTATATTGTTTTTTTTCTGATGGCACCCTAAACCAGTTTGGGTTCAATTGTATGACTCCTTGGCCCCCAAATCACTTATCTTTTGGGTCCTTGGTTCTGTGTGGACCCATTTGGATGTCTTGACTGTCCTATGACTCTGTGTCACTTCCCAAGGGAAGGTTCCGTCACCCATCTTGAGCCCTCTCAGCTCTGCTACAAGGTGTCTGGCCAGCCGAGCTGGCTTTGGATTTCCTGTCTACCCCATGGGTCAGGAGCTATTTCTGTCTTCAAACTGGTGGCCCTCCTGTTGGGAACTTCAGAAGAACAGAGACGGTCTCCCCCGTTAAACGGGCTCCTGACGGAAGTTGCTATTTTCTTCTCGCATTGGGACTTGCCCGTGCCCCTCTTTAGAGTGGCCTATGGCATCCCTACCCCAGTGCCACAGCTATGGCCTGCCACTTTAGCTTCCACCCAGCCGAGGGGTCTCCTTGGCTTAACACCTTTTCTGTCCTTATGCCACACCTGAGGTCCCATTTACCCTCATGAGAGGGAGATATCTACTCCCCTGTAGAAACTCCACACTAGGGGCCCTTCTCCATGTAGCTTTTTCTGCTCTTAGGCAACTCTCTCCTCAAGCTTTCCTTGAAAAACTTGAGGGCCAAGATGGGTGGGTGAAGGGCCCAGATCTTGCTTTGGAAGCTTCAGGTAGGGGAGGTTGACATGTGACAACCTGGGCATGTGACAGACAGAGACTGCTGCTGGTAGAGCCACTCGGGCCTGGTCCCCAGTCTGGAGCCTACACCAGGGGACAGAATGAATGATGAAGGGGATAAGAATAGGCCTTGAGTGTTAATTAATTTATTTAAATACTAAGAGTTCAAGGCCAGCCAGGGCTACATAGTGAGCCCTTGTCTCAAACGAACAAAAATATTATTGGATGGGGCTGGAGAGATGGCTCAGTGGTTAAGAGCATTGCCTGCTCTTCCAAAGGTCCTGAGTTCAATTCCTAGCAACCACATGGTGGCTCACAACCATCTGTAATAAGGTCTGGTGCCCTCTTCTGGCCTGCAGGCATATACACAGATAGACTATTGTATACATAACAAATCAATAAATAAATATTTAAAAAAAATATTATTGGAGCCAGATGTGGTGATGCCGTTAGTCAGTTGGATTGCTATATATCAAGCTCCAGGCCAGCCAAAGCTACATAGTGAGACCCTGTCTCCAAATAAATAAATAATAAGGACTAGGTCTTGAGGCTCTAGATTGGGGTCCCAGCCCTGGTTCCCTCATGTATTCATATTTGACCCTTCTGCCTCCAAGCCTGCCTCACAGGCTGCAGAGACAGACAGACAGACAGACAGACAGACAGACAGACAGACAGACCAGCAACGGCTGAACTCCATGCATTTACAGAGTCTGAGGCATAGAAGAGGGTCCGTTGACTGGACCAGCAATAGAGGGATGAGGAAGAACCAGCTCTCTGGACCTGGTGGAGCACCCGTGGGCCTGATGGAGCACCCATGGGCCTGGTGGGGCACCCGTGGGCCTGGTGGAGCACCCATGGGCCTGGTGGAGCACCCTTGGGCCTTGTGGAGCACCTGTGGGCCTGCCTGTGATCCACAGGCTTGCAAGCCTCAGGGACCTCTCTACTAGGATAACATGGTTTTGAAGGGTTGGGACCAGGAAGTGCTGTGGTACTTGTACAGGAAGTTCATCTTGCTTCATCTCAGACTCAGCCCAGGCAGACTGCTCTTCTCCTTTGGGTAGCTGCCCCAAACCCGCTGCTCTCATTCCAGTGGCTCTCTGGGAACCTCTGCAGCTCTCGGGCCTTACCCAGGGAGAAGGAAGCTGTACCAGGATCCCCGACACTCCAGCCTGTGAGAGACCTACAATCTCAAAGGTTCAACTGTCCCTTTTCTTCCCCATAGAGATCTTCCTGGAGACTGGAGACAGCCTCAAGAGGACCTGGGACAAGTGTCACAGTGACCCTTAGTGGCCTTAACCACCTTTTATTTTTTAAACATTTTATTTTGAGACAGAGTTTCATCTCAGAAATCCTTGGCTGGCCTCAAACCTGCTATGTAGCTGAGGATAACCCAGAACGCCCACCTTTTAAAGGCTGGGATTGCAGGTGTACACCAGTACTCCTGGATTGTACAGTGCTGGGGCTTGAACCCGTGGCTTTGTGTCTGCTAGGCAAACACTCTAAGGATTAAGCTATGTCCTCAGTTGTTCTTCACCTGCCATTTATACCATAGACATGAATAGAGGTTGTAAGACAAGAAAAAGCCAGTCTAAGTGTGTGGAGGGAAGAGTCCACACCAGTCTGTTGAGACAGTGGGCCGAACACCTCACATGTGCAGTTCGGTGCTTTTCATTTCCTGATGGAACTACCACGACCTTCATTTTCTTTTTTTTCTTTCTTTCTTTCTTTCTTTCTTTCTTTCTTTCTTTCTTTCCTTTTTGTTTTTCAAGACAGGGTTTCTCTGTGGTGATCCATCTGCTTCTGCCCCCCAAGTGCTGGGACTAAAGGCCTGAGCCACCCCCGCCGGGCGACCTTCATGTCTCAAAGCTTATGGAATTATGAAGCAAGACCTGGACTTAAACTTAGGTCCAGGTAGCTGCAAAGTTCATAATCAGGGCTCCCAGGCACAGTCAGACGCAGTTCGGTGGTGCTGCAGCTGTCCGGCATGTGCAGGTCTCTAGGACGAAGCCCAGGGAACACTAAGGGACGGCCACAGAGGCTGAGTGGACCTCACTGGGCTAGACAGCGGCTGGAGGAGGGACAGCGGAGGCAGGTGGCTGACTTGAGTGGCCCAGGAAGACTGAGAGAGTGAGGGTGTGGAACTTGAATTTAGCTGCAGCCAGTGACAGAGCAACTCAAGAACAAAAGACAGAGGGAACCAGGTCTTGTTTTGAGGATATATTCTTAGGTAGGGCAGGGGGAGACTTGATGAGGTGAAGGTATTTCACCACTGGGAGGGACTCAGAAACCATCTTACTCACGCCATTCATTCATTCATTCATTCATTCATTCCTCCCTCCCTCCTTCCTTCTTTCTTTCCTTCCCTCCCTTCTTCTTCCTTCCCTCCCTCCCTCCCTTCTTCCCTTCTCTCTCTCTCTTTAAATATTTTTTAAGATAGGGACTCACTATGTAGCTCTGGCTGTCCTGGAACTCACTATGTTGACCAGGCTGACCTTGAACTTGGGAGATCTGCTTGCCTCTGCTTCCCAGGTGCTGAGATTAAAGGTGTGTGCCACCGCACAGCTGGACAGGAGTTTGTTTGCTTGTTTTGTTTCATTTTATTTTTCAAGACAGGGTTTCTCTGTGGCTTTGGAGCCTGTCCTGGAACTAGCTCAGTAGACCAGGCTGGTCTCGAACTCACAGAGATCTGCCTGCTTCTGCCTCCCAAGTGCTGGACAGGAGTTTTTTTGACAGCAGGTGAAAAATTTCTCTCTACAGCGGAATTAAAAGTATGAGACAGGACAGGGAAGAGTGGACAAGGTAGGGACAGGTGCCCCGACCACTCTTGGTGCCAGGCCAGGCTGCAGGAGGTAGTGGCATTCACAAAGCCTCCTTTTGCAGGGATCTAAGTTGTTCTCCAGTGTCTGTGGACAGCGGTCAGCTGGGCCCTAACCTGCCTTGACTCACTAAAGGGCAGACTGGAGACCGACACACTGCACTTTAGCCTGGCCTCTTTGCTCTAAGTTATGAACAAATTTATTGACAGGTCCTGAGCCAGGATTGTAAAACTTAAATAGAATGAAAAGGACGAACGGGGTGTCCGAGGAAGCTGGTGCACACAGTTGTTCTGTCTCTAAACTAACAGCACAGGTCCTCACTCACAGCCCCCCTTTCTTCCTCCAGAAAGAGACAGAATAGCACCAGACTTCTGGCGGCTTCAACATTTAAAGAGACAAACACACAGGCAGAGACGGTGAGAAGGACCACAACACAAACTGTAATAAAAAAAAAATAGTGGCCAAGGAATCGATAGCAAGCCCATTTCTGTCTCCAGATTAATGGCTAGGCTGTAAGAAATGGGAGGAGGTCCTGCGGGAGGGAGGGAAGAGGGTGACGCACACTTGGCAGGTGAGATGCTGACCCCGGAACAGCAGTGTTCTTGGTGGGAAGCTCAGACTAACTGGGGTGCAGGGAAGAGCTGAGAGGACTCCCCAGAGGGCCTCCAGCCTCGGTCTGGGCTCAGGGGGAAAGGTTGGTGCGGGGTTCCAGCTAAGTGCATGGGGGAGGGAGCGCTGGGAGCACTGCAGCCCTAGCCCCTCCTCTGCTTCATATGTTCCGGAGGATCTGTGGGAGCGTGGGGGGCTGGGGGAGGGGACACAAACAGCCATTTCAGAAAGCGGGAGAGACCACATGCTAGTGGGGAAGGAGGCTGCCATGGGGGTGGGCAATACCAGCTAACCCTTGGCTCTGGGAGGAGGCAAGTCTTGGTGGGGGTGGGGCGGAGTGGTGGTGGCAGGAAGCTGGGCCACACTGCTCCAGCTTCCCTATGGTCCCTCTCATGCCAACCTGTCTCTGTGGGCAGCTGCTTGTGGCTGGGCAAACCTACTGCAGAGTTCTGTCGGCTCTCACTCGTGGATGGAGGTAGAGGGCAGTCCCAGTTCCGAATCCTCCAGTCAAAGCCCAGGCAGATTGGCGGTGTTTTTGTAGCACAGAGCTGAGCGCTGCAGTTGCTTGCTTGTACCCCAAAGGTCTGGGACTCCTGGCTCTTTTTGGGGTGGTCTTAGGCTTTGGTCCTCCTTGTCCCAGTCAGCCCTGGTCAGTGGGCAGAACCAACATAGGTATACCTGAATCTAGTCCTGCTATTTGGAGTGGTCTCTGGGGTTCATAGGAGCAGCCTTCTGCCAGCACTGAGCAGGGGCTGGGCCTGGGAGACAGAGAGACAGGACCCTTGGGGCTGGGGCCCCCAAAATTATCTAGAGCAATGAGATCCTATACCAGCTGGCAGAGAATGGGGAAGCAAGGGGGAAAGCAAGGGAGTGGTGGAGACCTTGAGGGGAACTGGACAGTCTGCTGGGGAAGAGCACCAGGGTCGCTCACTCAGAATCCTCAGGTTCTGTGGGCCGTCTTCCCAAAGGCCTGGGTCTGTATGGACTTTGCTGGTCTGTCTGAGGGTTGCCAGAGAATGGGGTCTCGAAAGTTCTGTGGGTGGCCAAGGGCAGCCAGGAAGCTAGGGGTCTTGACCCAGGATGTGGAAGAGGAAAGGAGAAACCATATCTGCTACCGCAGAGACCGGAGGCTCTTGGGACAAAAGATGGGGTGGTTTAGCCAGATGGTCCCTGGCTTCTTCTCAGCACTGCCACCAGGGAACTGAGTCTTGCGTTGGTGGCCAGAGAGTGCCAGGTCGGGGTCAGAGAGGAGGTCCATGAGAGTGAGCTGGTCAGAAGGTCCGCGCGGGGCGGGGGCATGTACAAACACCACACCGACCCGACCCTGACACCTTGCTTCTAGTCCTGGCACCTCACCAAGCCTCTGCGGGTTCAGCTGGTGCCATTCTGCTCTGGGATACCTGAAGTCCGCAGGCCACTTCCCTCCTTCATCCCTGAGATGGGATGGCTGGCTAGGGGGCGGAGTCCTAAAACAGAGTGGGGTGCAATCAGAGCCAGGGAACCCAGTGGCCTGTGGGGACAGGCACGCATCCAGTAAGACGAAGGGAGCCTGCTGGGTTGGGCTGAGGACAAGGAAGCATGTTGAAGGTGGAAGCCTTTGTTTGGACTTGCCATTCCAGGGCTGCCAGAGCTGTGCGCTTCTTTTGGGTCTGAGGTCTGCAGTTGGGGTTGGTCACAGAGTGGATCAGAGGTTGTTCCACTCGGTGGCTGTGCCCTTTGGGAGCTGCAGGAAGCAGGACAGAGTCTGTGCCCAAGCTGAATCCGGAGGTGGTGATACAGGCAGCAGTGGGAAGCCCCAGCCCCAGGTGGGACAGTGTCTGTCCCGAGGGGGGGGGTGGGGGCTGGAGGGGAGAGCTGGGATCAGAAGGCCCGAGGGCCTCCCTATGCAATTCTTTCTGTGTGGATAACTTTTTTTTTTTTTTTTGGTTTTTCGAGACAGGGTTTCGACAGGGTTTCTCTGTAGCTTTGGAGCCTGTCCTGGAACTAGCTCTCTAGACCAGGCTGGTCTCGAACTCACAGAGATCCGCCTGCTTCTGCCTCCCGAGTGCTGGGATTAAAGGCGTGCGCCACCACCGCCCGGCTTGGAACTAGCTCTTGTAGATCAGGCTGGCCTCGAACTCACAGAGATCCACCAGCCTCTGCCTCCTGAGTGCTGGGATTAAAGGTGTGCGCCACCACCGCCCAGCTTGGGGGGTGGATAACTTCTAGAAAGTGAGAAAGACATTGCTTGTCACTCATCTTGAAGGGACCCCAGGACTCATTTTAGCTAGCCACACTTGCTCATTCTCCCCCTGCCAGCGGCCACCCCTGCCATGAACTGTACAGCAGGGAGTGGGGAGGAAGGGGAAGGGGAACAGTACAGCCTGGCCCCTGATGCCGTTCACCTCACTCGGGGTTCTGGAGGGGTGACAGGGACTGGCCCGAGAGGACATGTCCACAAGCTGTGGCTGAGCTCAGCAATGACCCAATCTACTCCTGTGTGTGGACGATCGTCTAGGGCATAGCCCTGTCTGGTGCTGGGCACTCTGGTGATGTTGGCCAGGGGGAGGCACAGTTGGGGTGGGGCAAGCTGAGATCCCAGTGCTTCTGGCATTAGACACAGCAAAGAGGAGACTGGGCAGGCAAGGCTCATCCCTGATGAACTGGGCACCCTCAGAACAGCGTGGGGAGTGGTTGCCTGGTAGAGAAGGGGCTCAACACATGGAACGATGCCTCTCGGTAGTGGTAGCGTTCTCAGAACCCGCTTCTTCCTCCGGGGCATGGCGCATGCAGCTGACCATGCAGCTGCCTGCAAGTTTGGTTCCACACCCTTAAGTTCTCTTGGGAGGGTACAGAGTGGAGACAAGGGATCACCGCTGGGGCTCTCAAGGAAGGCTGCTGCTTAGAAGCTGGAGCTCAGACTGGGAGGTGGGGACAGACCTAGATGGCACAGTGGGCAGGCCTGACCTCCATCTGATACCACATATCCCAGCGGCACGAGAAGAACAGAAGAGGCCTCCCTGTGGGCTCTCTCTCTCATCTGTGTCCTCTTCACTCATGCGTCTGACATCACAGGTGACAGTGATGGGGCCGGCTGTGCCAAGAGCCCCTTGTAAGGAGTTCCTCCCGTATCTACACCTGACCGGCAAGATGAAGGGGAAAGCTCCCGAGAGCAGGAAGGGCCTGCTCTGTTCTCAGCTTCTTCTGCTTGAAGTCTCCCTTCCCTGTGCTAGCTTGGTCCTCTCCTCGCTGTCACTATTTACTCAGGACTTCCAAACCTCTTCCTCAAAGTCAGGCACTGTGGTTCACATCTGGATTCCAGCACCAGAAAGCCATGCATGAAGGCTGAGAGTTCGAGGCTAGTCTGGGCTAAAAGGTGAAACACTGTCTCAAATGAGATGAATAAGACATCTCTTCTACAAACTGCGCTCTGTATTTCAGCCCTGTATTGCAAATAGGCTTAAGGGCGTTGCTGTTTGGTGCCCCAGCAAATTCAGCAAGTCCAAAACATTCCCTTTTAAGGACTTTCTAAGTACAGTACTAACTGTAGGAAACACGTAGAAAAGCTGATAAATTTGACTGTACACAAGGTGTATGCACAGCAGAAATCATAAGCACAGTTAAAAGAGAAGCCACCAATTACAAAGATGCTCAAAGTTAATAAAAAGGGGCTTAGCACCCTAGTGCTCTTTACAAACCATGGAGAAAGTGATCAATAACCCAGGAAAATGAGCGCAGAAAACTCAGATGAGCAAACAGGAGAACCCATCTAACACAGTTCATTGTAAGAAAAGCTGAAGATAGGACTGTACCGACACACTCCCGTTCATCAGGTTGCTGGGGGCCAACAAGCCTAACAGCATACAGTGTTTAGCAGGGAATGTGGTAACAGTGAGAGAGTGTGTGTGTGTGTGTGTGTGTGTGTGTGTGTGTGTGTGTGTGTGTGTGAGTGCATGTGTGTTTAAAGTCATTTGTCGTTTGGCCACTCAAGTGAAAATTACAAACGCAGGCGCCTTCTGATCCAGCATTGCTACGTCAGGACTTTATTACTCATTTCTTGTAAACCCTTATTTGCTGCAGCAAATCTGTGTTCATCAGTAAGAAACCGGTTAAACAAAGAACAGCAGATTCAGACAATGGCACATTTTGCAGTGTTGGGGGGATAAGGACACTTTTTAGTAGTTATAAACTATTGAGGATACACTGGGGGCATGTGTGGCGCCGCTCGGCCCACGGCACAGTGAGAGAGCTGGAGGCCTGGGCACTAGTGCCGACCTGAGGACAGGTGCGGAATGCAGACTTTTACATGAAGCCTTTCATAATTCTTGAGTTTTGAGTGCATATGCAAGCTATATATAGGCATGCTATATATATGCCATATATATATAGTGCCGTATATATGTATACATATATATTTCTATCTATGGAAGGAGAGAGAGAGTCCCACTAAATAGACCATCACCTTCCTTCTTCAGGAGTGTTAGGTTATGTATGTACCGTACCCAGCTTATTATAAAAATGTAAAGATTGTCTGTTTCTTCCAATAATTCTTATATACACATCTCGGGGTGCTTTATACACAGAGAACCTGATTTGGGCCAGTCCCCCGCTAGGCTCCTCACAGCCCAACACCAAACTGCATTGCTTCATTACCCCATCTTCCTCTTCCAGTTTTTCCGCCTGCACTGTAAGCCCAAGGCCATGCCAGGCCTAGCTAGGCTGCTGCACCTAAGCCCACCTGGTGTCTGGTACCTCTGTGTCTTCTAGGAAAGGGTATGGGCATTGGGGCTTAGCCTCAGCTGCTGGCTCCTGAGGAGGCCCTCATCTCCTCCACTGCCTCTCCACCCTCTCACTGCCCGATTTCCTGACCCACGGTTCTCATCTGCTGACGGACATGGGCTCTCCTTGGCTTTGCAAGCGCTTTGGCTCAGCCCTTCTTGTCCTGCTGCTGTTCTCTGTGAACTAACCCTGTGACTCAGAAGTTAGGAAGGGTCTGACAAGCTGGGCGGTGGTGGTGCACACCTTTAATCCCAGCACTCGGGAGGCAGGCGGATCTCTGTGAGTTTGAGGCCAGCCTGGTCTACAAAAGGTAGTTCCAGGACAGGCTCCAAAGCTACAGAGAAACCCTGTCTCGAAAAATAAAAAGAAGGGTCTGACAGCATGCCAGGCATGTCCTGTAAATCCCAGTGCTGGGCAAGCTGAGGCCCTGAGGCAATGAATTCAGGGCCAGCCTTGGTTACACGGAGAGAATGTGTGTGTGTGTGTGTGTGTGTGTGTGTGTGTGTGTGTGTGAGAGAGAGAGAGAGAGAGAGAGAGAGAGAGAGAGAGAGAGGGAAGGAGGGAGAGAGACAAGAGAGACACATACACAGAGACTCCGGAGAGACAGACAGAAAGATACATATACAGAGACTGTGGAGAGACAGAGACAGAGAGACACAGTAATGAATAAATGGTAAGATCCGAGAGGACACTGAGCTGAATTCAGCTGAACTGAATCCCTTCTTTACTTGGTCAGTGAAAGTCCAAATTCTCGGCTCTGCAGAGTAGGAACACTAACAAGCCTGTATGCACCATGGCCATACAATTCAGCAAGGGACTCACCCCCCAAAACCTTTAGTCAGTCCTCATTTGTTAGCCCAACAAGTGCCAAGCTTTGGTGTGAACGGAAATCACCCATGAGATAATAATAATAATATTTAATAATAATAAATCTAAAAGATTTATTTGTTATGTATAGTGTTCTATATGCACGTATGCCTGCACACCAGAAGAGGGCACCAGATCTCATTACAGATGGTTGTGAGCCACCATGTGGGTTCTGGGAATTGAACTCAGAACCTGGAAGAACAGCCAGTGTTCTTAACCTCCAAGCCACCTCTTCAGTCTGCTTGCATTTATTTAGAAAAAAACAAAACAAAACTGGGGGACCAGCTTTGTGTCTGTGTATTTGGTTTATGTGCACAGAGACACAAAGGGGCCAGGGGAGGCCTCTGATTATCCTGCACCTTGGCTCTTCACCTCATTCCCCTGAGGCAGAGAGACACATACACAGAGACTGTGGAGAGAGACACAGAGACAGTATGAACAAAAGACAGTGTCTGAGAGGAGACAGGGTCTACTGATGAATCTGGGGCCAAGTTGGCAGTCAGAATGCCCCAGTGATCCTCCTGTTTCCACCCCCACAGTGTTGGGGTCCCAGTGTGCACAGCCATGCCAGGCTTCTATTACAGGCACTGGGGTCCCGGTGTGCACAGCCATGCCAGGCTTCTCTTACGGGCACTGGGGATTCAAACTCAGGTTATCATGCTTGTCCAGAAAATGTCTTTACCCTTGAGCCATCTCCTCCACCGCTGGGACCTGCATTTTCAAGGGGACCCAGGGCACTCTGATGATGGTGGTTTTATAAATCTGAATTTCAGAAAGCAGCGTATTGCTCTCTGAACATTTAAATCAAATTTGTCAGTAGGGTTAAAGACCACCAAAAAATAAATAAATAAAAAGTCCTCATGTGTCCCTTCTCTGGGCTAAGTTCCCAGAAGAGACTTTACCAATGGAGCAAACAGATGGCCAGTGCCAAATCTGACCAGCAGGTTCCTGAGGGTGGACTTTGGCCTGCAGCAAGCCACAGCACTCAGGAATCAGAAGGGCCTACCTGGTACTGTGTGAGCTGTCTGAGGTTACTAGAGCCTCTGGGTCCCAGAAAAGAAGCTCAGGAAAGAATTTAAACAGATTGGGGAAGGAAGGAACTTTCTAAAGCTCAGAAACCTTCCATTTGCCGGGCGATGGTGGCGCACGCCTTTAATCCCAGCACTAGGGAGGCAGAGGCAGGCGGATCTCTGTGAGTTCGAGACCAGCCTGGTCTACAGAGCTAGTTCCAGGACAGGCTCCAAAGCCACAGAGAAACCCTGTCTCGAAAAAACCAAAAAAAAAAAAAAAAAAGAAACCTTCCATTTGACTACGGTGAAGGGACAGGACTGAGGAGAGCTGTCTGGGCCTGGTGCCTGTGTGGAAGGAGCTGTGGTCTTCCCTGCTCGTCTCCAGACATGTTATCCTCACTACACATCTGACTGCTAGAAGAACCCCACAGGCTCGGCAGAGTAAGGGGGCACCCCATTTTACAGGAGCAGAAAGGGGGCCAGCAGGTGCAGGAGCTTACAGTTTGGATGGAAACAAGGCTAGACCAACAGCCATGACTACAGACACCTGAATTAGTTCTTCCCACTTTGTCCCTTGACTCCACCGACGTCCGAAGATTCTAGTCTGGCAGAACCTAAACAGATGTTTTAAATGACAGCAGTGATATTCACGGCCTGCGAAGGGAATCCTTTATTTATTTAAACTGCCTTGGTCCTTGGTATCATTTAAGGGAAGGTGGCTTCTAAATTTTTTTTTTGAGATAGAGTCTCATTGTGTAGCCAGTGTTGGCCTTGAACTCACTGTGTCTGAGATGGGCCTTAAACACTTGATTGTCTTGCCCCCATTATTTCCCACCGACAGGAATCATAAACATTGCCACCACTCCAATGAAGGCTGGTGCTCCGAGTAGAGAGGAGAGGCACAGTGAAGGTTCTGGATAGCTAGACCTGCACCGAGTAGTTCTGGCAGTCTGCCTTAAGTTGCAAGCATGCAAGACACTTTCAGAGATGATTTGTGTGTATTGGCAAACCTTGCTGACTGAGGTCAATGCCAGACACACCATTTGGTTTTACCAGCCTGTGCTGTGGAGGGGCAGAGTGCAGTCCCACGGGTTCCTGTGGGGAAGGTGGAAGTCTGTGACCTCAGAAGGAAATTAAGAAGAGTCTTCTAGGACCTTTGAGGAGAAAGGAGCACCCATAGCTCCAGCACCCTTCTACCTTCTTTCTGAGTGACGTTTTCTCTCTGCTTGGAGGCTACAGACAAAGTTGGCCAGGCTAATGAGCTCTGATGGGCACATGCTTCAGAAGATCCCACGAAAAGAACCACACAAAACCCAGAGCTGCCCCCAGTCTCCTCTCTGGTCTGTGGTCCAGGCACATACTAGCTATGCCTCCCCTCTGCTGGCAATGCTACCCATGCCTGCCTACACTCTCAGCTGTAGCCTGAGTGCCAATTCCCTGTGTCCATCCTGGTTGTGAAGGAGATGGGGGTTGAAGGACACGTGGTCGGTGTCATAAGAAAGGGGATGTCCGGATACCGGCCCGTGATCTTTCCATGCTCAGTCTCATAGGAAAGGGGGTGTCCGGATACCCGCCCGTGTTCTTTCCATGCTCAGTCTCGTAGGAAAGGGGGTGTCCGGATACCCGCCCGTGTTCTT
>NW_004949142.1:1946240-1957574 GCF_000317375.1 Microtus ochrogaster
CGTGATCTTTCCATGCTCAGTCTCGTAGGAAAGGGGGTGTCCGGATACCCGCCCGTGTTCTTTCCATGCTCAGTCTCGTAGGAAAGGGGGTGTCCAGATACCCGCCCGTGTTCTTCCCATGCTCAGTGTCATAGGAAAGGGGGTGTCCAGATACCTGTCCTTGATCTTCCCATGCACTTTGGGCCGAGTTGATCTGTACAGTCCTCAGACTCTGATAGAGGAACCTGGGCCCTTTGTGGGAAGGAGTAACACGCAAACTCTGGGGCTGTCATTAGTTGCTCTCCTTGACTGAAGGGCATAGAAAATTCTTGTCCCAGGTAAACAGAGTCTTAGTTTCTTCAGTAAACTAGAAAACGAAAATATAGATTTGCACAGACTTTTGATCAAGTACTTTCTGAAGACTCGATGAGCAATATGGCTACTAAGAGCTCATCGGGTTAACATCACCAGTCAGTATAGCCGTTCTGCTCTTGGTGAGCAGGGCCATTAAGGAGGGCAGAGAGGAGAGAGTGGAGCTACACTGGGCAAGGCTGTTAGGAATCCCGACTTCAATCCTTGCACTACAATCGGCTGGGAAAGTGGCAGTACACATATCTTTCGCTTTTTCTGACTTCGGTTTTCCTTACTAGGACAAGGAAAGACTCTCCCGTTTCCACCCAGAAAGGCTTCACTGAGTTTAAGATGAATCCCCAGTGCCCCTTCCCACACCTTCAGCCAGGGGGTATTGTGTGTTAGTGCTAACGACCACGCCAGTAATAACTCCGCATCAAGCACTGGCATCTATTCTGCAGGATGCAGCAGCAGTGATGAACCTGCACGGGAGATCACAGGCTCATAGAAACAGCGTATGACGTGCAGGTAATTCACACAGGATCATTAACCCCTGACTCATCCACAGGGGCACCAATGCCACTCTCAGAGTCTCCCGTGGGCTGTGGGAGCCTTCTGACAGTGGGGACGAGTGGCTTCCTAGGAACACCAATGTGCAGGTACTTGTTCTGTGTCAGTTGGGGTTCCATGAGTACCTTCCTTCCTTCCTGTGGGGACAAGCAGAGGTCAGGGAGGTCTTGCTCACCACCTTACACCTTCATCTTTGAGGCATGGTGCCTTCAGTCTGGCTGGTGTAAAGGGAAGAGCACACACATTAGCGGTTCGTCTGTCCCAGAGCAGGCGGCACCACACACACCCGCACCGGAAGTTCTCTGAGAAGCACGTCCCTGCCAAAGCTTAAGAGCCCATGCCCGTCCATTTGGCAGAGGCAAAGCACTCCCCAAACTTCCAGCCTAGAAGCCCAGGGAGACAGAGTCACGTTACTGAGGGACAGGCCACAGGGTTGCCCTACAGCCCTAGACACGCCTGCCCACAGAAGGACACAGGACTTGTCTGAGGTTCTCAGGCTGCCAATCTCCAAGGATGCCCTCTCCATCAGAAAGTTGGCTGATGCGAGTAACCGGGCCCTGGCAGTTTCTGGTAAAAACACTGAAGTCCTACAATGTGCCAGGTTCTTCCTAAACCTTGGATCCAGGTGCCTCAGAATCTTGAGGGACCTGAGAGTATTGTCCAGGCAGAAGTCTCCATGAAGACTGTTTTGTTTTATGAGGATAAAAATCAGAGGAGACAAGGGATGAAGACAGTGTGGTGCCGGGCGTGGTTTCACAATGGAAACCCAGCACTTGGGCAGTCAGGTAGGAGGCCCACACGCATCTGAAGCCAGTCAGGGCTACACATTGACACTCTATAAAGCAAACAAAAACAGGAAAAAACAGTGTTTGTGATTTTAGTAGCAGGGTGGGTGACAGAAACCACCGCAGGGGAGCCCTGCTTCCTGAGAATGCAGAGCAAAGGGGGCCAAAGGGACAAACAGGATCAGTAAATTACAAGACTCACTCCTACCAGCGAGGGGTGTGCAGTTTGCAAAAACCCGCGGGCATTAAGACCGCTTCCATCTACTCAGAGCTGCTGGAGACGAAGCAGCAGGCTAGAAGCCAGAACTAACAGCCGCATATTACCCAAAGAAGCTGGTGACCCACAGTCCCAGCCCCACAGCGGGCCACCCTAGCACCCAAGCAAAAGGCACCCCCTTTATCCTCGGTTTCACAGCTCCATTAATTAATTTCTGGTCTCTCTAATTAACTAAGACAGTGATTAAAATCAAGTCCCCCATAGAATTCCTTGAATTCAGAGCACGAGGAAGTGCCAAGCAACTTTTCTTAGTTCCTGCTTGTTCACGAAGAAATGCCACTTAAAGAGCAGCTTCGGGAGAAACATCCAGGGGAGAAAGCTCCGCCTGTCCAAGAGGAGCCAGGAGACAGAGTCCATCAATCTGCCTGTTTGTCAGTTTCAGAGAGTTTGGCATTTCTGAAAACGGTAGGCAGCTGTCAAACTGCCCACCCCAGACTGCTACTGAATCAGAAGGAAAAGGATGCTGAACTTCAGTGTGGAACAGCCAGGAGATGCGGGAGCCAAGGCTCCTGCATGGGGTCCTGGCTCTTGAGGAGAAGCTGGGGCCTAGCAGCTTTGCACTTGGACTGGGATGCACTTCTGAGTCCCCAGAGATCCAAGGCTTGAGCCCTGGAAACATGAGGGGGCAACACAAGCTGGCCTTGCTTCCTGTCACAGAGAAGTGAGCAGATGCTGTCTCGGAGGGAGCCGTGGGGAAGTGTTTATAGAGGGAGGGATCGCAATTAGACAGGGAAAGCTACCACACTGACCTTTCTGTGTTCTTGACTCTCTTCCTGGATGTGTTCCTTAAAGGAAGAGGGAAAATAGGTTAAGGATGTAAGGGAGCTATGGGGGGTCGAGGAACTGGGCCTGGTGGGGTGAGCTGCTGCAGCCTCATTTGGTCTCCTGCTGTTGGGAGGGCTGCAGAAGCTCAGTCCAGGCTGGGAGCTGGAGGTGACCTGGGCAGAGCCTCCCGGGCTACAATGAATGCAGCCTTCTGTGGATCCTGCCGGTGGCTCACTCTATAGGATGAGAGCAGAGCAGGTGCTTTGAGATTCCCCAGGCCCAGGTGGGAACTGGAGCTGCCCTCTTGTGAGTGACCCCAATGAAACTAAAAATAGCAAAGCCCCAGAGAGTGGGTGCTCACGACAGCTTTTATTTTCTCGATGCTGCTGCCTTCCTGGACCACTGGGGCGAATACACTGGACATTCGCTTCCCAATGTCTTTTTTTTTTTTTTAGTCAAAACCAATACTAAAATCAAGGCCGACTTAGGCTGATATTCAGACAAATGGGGTGGGGGCTGGAGAGATGGCTCAGCTGTTAAGGGTAAATACTCTTCAGACCGGTTCTCAGAACCTACGCAGGACAACTCCAGGGGGCTCTGTGGCCTCTGGCCTCCTAGAACACCTGTGCTCATGTGCCCATACCTACACACAGATACATAATTAAAAATAAAAAATAAATCTTAAAAAACATAAATGGAGACAAAAAAGCTAAAGAACCGGGGAGTACAGATATTATCCAAAACTCATTCTGAAGACGCCAAAATGATCATGTTTAATAAAGCAAAGTAGAATACCATGCATTTTCATAAAAGGATTTTTTTTGTCTGTCTGTTTGTTTCTGGGTTCAAACTTAGGGCTTTGGTGTGTAAGAGGCAAGTGCTCTACCCGAGGTAAGCGTGCTGAGTTCTCCCTTAGCCCAGGAGAGGCTTTCTGACATCTGAGTGCTCGTGGTCAAGTCCTAGGAGACCTGATAATCTGTTCACACTTCTGTCAGGGAGACTCCAATGGCTTTGGAACTGGAGTTGGGGGTGGAAACTTCCTATTATGTATCGTTTCCAATTTTGCATATAAACTTATTAGACAGAAGCGAGTTCCCCACTCCACCACACACACTCAAACTCCTGGACTAGGGCTGTGGAAAGGGCAGGACAGGCTGAACCCTCGCTCAGTCTGGATGTTTTGGGATTGCTAGTTCTGTTCTGAATAATACAAAGACTTGAATGTTTAATTCTTCCTCAGCTATGCTTGATAAAGACACTGTGGCCTTAAGCCGAGCTGTGGTGGCACATGCCTTTAATCCCAGCACTGGGGAGGCAGAAACAGGTGGATCTCTGTGAGTTCGAGGCCAGCCTGGTCTACAAGAGCTAGTTCCAGGACAGGCTCCAAAGCTACACAGAGAAACTGTCTCAAAAGAAAAAAGAAAAAAAAATTAAAGACACTGGCCTTAACAAGCCTGGGCTCGTTTTATTTTTATTTAGTTAGCCATTTAATTTTTTGTGCTGTCTACTGAACCTGGGCCCTTGTGCCCGCTAGGTAAGCCCTTTACCACTGAGCCACATATCCAGCCAAAGCCTGGGCTCTCTATGAAGGTATACGTGGTTCTAACCCCAGAAAAGGAGAAAAACCAAAGCATTTGGAAGCCGGAAGCGATGAGGAATTGCGGCACACCTCCCCCACACACGCAATCTGTAGGTTCATTCCTAGGCCAAGAGCCGGTCCTGGCCAGCAGGGCAGGTGCATTTGCATGTTCTATCTGGGCCAGGACAACCCGGAGGCAGCCCCTGGCCCAGGCCACAGTGAATGCTTCAGCCGTGTGGATGGAGCACAGCCAAGTGGAAGGGCGGTGCAGAACTACAGACACTGAGGGGTCTGAGTGGACAGACCACCCACTGGGTTGGGGCGTTGATGACCAGAGAGGTCCTAGAGAGCCATCTGCTGCCCTCCGGGGCAGAAGGACTCACCTTTGGCTCTTGTTCTTGCTCCTTGCACGCAAAGAACGGAAGGGCAGCTGCTGCAGGAGCATCATCTCGTCTTTGGAGAAGACAGGGCTATGGGCAAGGCTTCCAGTATCCGTCCAGTACAGAACCTGTCCTAGCCAGAACCAGACCCGGGCCCTACCTGGCCTGCAAGATCATGCCAGCCTTGTCTGCCATCTTGTGGCTAAATGTCACCTCTGCATTTAGTGATAACAGGTAAGGACCTAGGGCTCTATCCCATGGAAAGATGGTATGTATCATGCTCCTCTATAGGGAAGAATTTAGTTCCATTTTGGACTGAGGTGTTTCAGGATTCACCAAGGACTGTAAACCAGAACCATGGTGGTGCCCATGGGAGAGGCCTGACTCTCACAGGTTAGGTAGAAATATATAATGAAATCTTGTCTAGAAAACAAAAACCAGCCAAACAAAAAAGTGACGAAGAAGAGGATGAAGAGGAGGAGGAAGAAGAAGAGGAGAATGAGGAAGAAGAGGATGAAGAGGAGGAGCAGAAAGAAGAAGAGCAGGAAGAGGAGGAAGATGAGGAAGAGGAAGAAGCAGTGGTGATGCACGCCTTTAGTCCCAGCGCTTGGGAGGCAGAGGCAGGCGGATCTCTGTGAGTTCAAGGCCATTCTGGTCTACCAGAGCTAGTTCCAGGACAGGCCCCAAAAGCTACAGAGAAACCCTGTTTCGAAAAAACAAAACAAAAAAGAAGTGACACAGCATAGAAGAAACAGAGAACAGGGCCGGATGCTGAGTAGCTTGGACCAGAGCTGTGCTCATCTCCATCTGTGAATGCAAATGAAATTAAACTAACCCAGAGGCTGCCAGGGTTCTAGAAAGCCCACTTCCTTTGCTTCCTGAAGGCGCTTTCCTACCCCACTCTAGAAAGCCCACTTCCTTTGCTTCCTGAAGGCGCTTTCCTACCCCACTCTAGAAAGCCTGCTTCCTTTGCTTCCTGAAGGTGCTTTCCTACTCCACTCTAGGGGTTTCTGTCAAGTCCTGACGTGTCTGTCTTTCGGGATGTCCGGGGCAGTTGTGACCTCACCAAGGTGGGGGCGGGGGAATCTCTGTGGCTTGTCCCTCCAACTCTCTACCTTTGTGTCTCTGCGGCTGGACACAATGTAACTTACTTCTTTGCTTAGAAAACCCTCAATTACCTGAAACCAGATCAGAGAGATGGCTGAAAACCAAGAAGCTGATGTAGACTTGTCAATATCAGGAGGCTGGGAAAGGAAATCTTTTCTGCCAGAAGTTCCAGAATCAATCTGTCTTTAAATAGACTAACTGCAGATCTGAACTGAAGCCCTCAAGAAGACGTCATCCTGAGATGGGAGAGGGTGTCTGCATACAATCCAGGTCTGGCCTCCAGGAACTGCTGTCCCTGACCCAGCAGCAGAAGGCCATATGCTCTGAGTCCTTTGGGAATATAGGACAATGTGCAGAAAGGACATCAGGAGCGGCTTGGTTAGGCCATTGTTTTTCTGTGTTATACAGTGAGCTAGACCTGGTGAGCCATGCCTTTAATCCAGCACTCAGACCGCGCCTATGCTGTGAGTTAGGCTATATAGTCAGTTGTAATCAGGACCCCCTCCCCCCACCACACACACTCACTCTGCCCAGCACAGTACCTGAAGCGTAACGACACTGACTTCACTGCTGTGGGAAGGAAAGATGGACATAAAAAGGTGAAGTGGCAGGTGAATGACAAGTGGAATTCTGGGGAACGAAAGCCCTGCTTGCATATCTGCTCAGTCCTGGGAATTACAGTCACAGGGCATTAGACTCCCTGTGCTGATCTGAAGCTACTGACATCGTGACAGTGCAAGAGGAGGGTGCTCCAGAAGTGTGGCTCGATGGGAAACCTGGCACTTAGGTTATTAGATTCCCTGAAAAGCTAAACGAAGAGTTACCGTAGGGCTAACAATTCTACTCCTATGTATTTGTTTCCAGAGAACTGAAAGCAGGCATTTGGACCGATATTCACGTAATGTTCCCTAAAGGATTGTCCACAATGTCAAAATGTAGAAAAATCCAAACAGATGAATGAACAAGCAAAATGTAATACATAGGATGGAGAGATGCCTCAATGGTTAAGAACAGGTTACAGAGCGGTGGAGGTGCACGCCTTTAGTCCCAGCACTTGGGAGGTAGAGACAGGTGGATCCCTGAGTTTGAAGCCAGCCTAGTCTAGAGAGCAAGTTCTAGGACAACCAGGGCTACATAGAGAAATCTTGCCTCAAAACAAGAAACAAACAAAATATTGAAGATGTATCTATTCATACAATGGCTATATTACTAGAAAGAAGTGAAGCTGTGACAGGCACAACAACATGGATGAACCTTAGACATCATGCTAAGCCAGGCACTGGGACACATGACTATGATTCCTGCACTCAAGAGGCAGAGGCAGGACACAAGTTCTAAGCCCGGCAGGGCTGTACAGAGACACTTGGTCTCTTTAAACAAGCAAATGAAGTTTTAAACTGTGGAGAATAATCTGGACCCAGAAGGACAGTGTCAGGTCTGATATGAAGGAGTTAAACTCATGGAGCTGGGAAGCAGATTATAAACCACCAGGACCACGGACAGAGGACATGGAAATTATCAGTTAATATCTATGGATTCTGTTCATGGCTCAGGAAGTTTTGAAACAGTGTTGACAGCTTCACAGTATTGTAAAAGTTAATTAATGTCAATTAATATATACTGGAAAATGACTAACATGTGCCAGGCACAGTAGTGCATGCCTTTCATGGAGAGATTGCATCTCAAAAAACCAAAAAGGGCTGGGTATGGTGGTGCATGCCTTTAATCCCAGCACTGGGTGGGTGGGTGGGGAGACAAGAGGATCTCTGTGAGTTTGAGGCCAGCCTGGTCTACATAGAAAGTTCTAGGACAGACAGGACTACATAAAAAAGACCCTGCCCCCCCCAAAACGAACAAACTACCGCCAACAAAAAGGGCTCAATTCGTATATTTTTAAAAATCTTTAGAGGATGGTTCAGTGGGTAAAACGTTTGCCCCACAAACATGAAGACCTGAGTTCAAACTCTCAAAATTCGTGGATTAGCACCTGTAGTCCTAGTACTCCTACATCCCATACACATACACAGAAAATAAATAAAAATGTAAAACCCTTAATGTTATAGGATAGGATTTATTTTCTTTAAAAACTTTATTTAATGTGTACAGGTATTTTGCTTGCATGTATGTCTGTGTACTCTGTGTGTGAAGTACCCATGGAGGCCACAAGAGGGCATCAGATTCCCTGGGACTGCAGTTAAAGCTGGTTGTGAGCTACCATGTGGGTGCTGGGAATCAAACCTAGGTCCCCTACAACAACAGCCCATGCTCTTAACTGCTGAGCCATCTCTCTAGGCTCTGATTCTTTTTACATTATGTATATATGTGTGTGTCTGTCTGGAGGTACAAGCACAGGTGCCAGTAGAGGCCAGAAAAGGGTGTCAGAGCCTCTAGAACTGGAGTTACAATTGTTATGCGCCACCTAACCCAGGTGCTAGGAAAAACTGCACATGCTCTTAACCACTGAGCCGTCGCTCTCGCTCCTGAAACTACAGCTCAAAGGACAGCCTACTGTGTTCAGAAATAAGTACTACAAGGCAGGAGTGGAGCAACTATCACCTTCTATAAATGTGGCAATTGTTCAACGGCCACACACTCCTCCTATACCAGCGCATCCACTCCTTCTGCAACTTAGCTGCTGCTGCTTCTCCCATCAGGAGACAGAGCCCACATTCCCACTTCTCTTTTGTTTTGGTTTTTTCAAGACAGGGTTTCTCTATATCTTTGACTGTTCTGAAACTCACTCTGTAGACCAGGCTGGCCTTGAACTCACAGAGATCCGCCTGCCTCTGCCTCCCGAGTGCTGGAATTAAAGGTGTGTACACCACCACCACTTGGTACACATTCCTATAGCTTAAATCTAACCTATTTTCATTCACAGAGAATACTGGATGTAAGAGAATTGTTTTCTCTACAGCCTAGGACTGACAGCTTCCATTTGGGGAATGTTTATGACTACTGCATAACCAGCTGGTCTGCCTTACTGCAGACACAATACATATGTGTAACATATGTTAGAAGTTTCTCATACAATGTAAAGAAAGTCACATAGTGTCAGATATACCGTTACTCCTATTAATACTCAAAACTCCAAGATAAAGATCTCCTACCCATAGCTGACTCCTGGTCAGTAAGTCACTTACCTTCTGGTCCTGTCATGGGGATAAAGATGGAATGTCACCAGAAAGTCAGTTTGGTGAGAATGGTGGTGCACTCCTTTAATCCCAGCACTCAGGAGGCAGAGGCGGGAGGATCTCTGTGAGTTTGAGGTCAGTCTGGTCTACAGAGCGTGTTCCAGGACAGCCAAAGATATAGAGAAACCCTGGCTTAAAAAAACAAAAACAAAAACAAAAAACCCTGTGGTCTTTGTGTCTGTTTCTCCTCAGATAGCATGCTCACGAAGCCTAGTCACGTACCAGTACTTTTTCTGTGCTACTGCCCAACATTATTCTACCGTATGTATGTACCAAATTCTGTTTATCGCTTATATTTAAATGTTTTTCTCACTATTGTGAGCAGTGCTGCTAAGAACATCCATGTGCAAGTTTTGTGTGACTCTGTCTTCATTTCTCCTGAATAGATGCCCATAGGTAAACTTGCTAGCTCACGTATTAACACTGTGTTTAACATTTTAAGAATTTTATGGCCTGTGAATTATTTTTTAATGATGCCATTATGAGGGGAAAGGGGAAAGGGGAAGAAAGAAAAATCCCTGAAAATGCTGGGCATTTGGAGTAGCTCTGCCTTCTTTAATTTCTTAGAATAAACAAATAATTCCCTAGTAGGAAATAATAACGTTATACATTGTTGGAAACACCTGGAAACCAGAGGGCTCACCCCACTGAGTTCCTTCTTGACAATCTTCAGAGGCACACGCAATCACAGGAGGAAAGCAGGCTACACAGCCCACTTAGGTGGTGGATGACCCTGTTAAAAACAGCAGCTCCTGGCCAGCAGGCAGATCCAAATCAGAGGATTTTCCAGAAAAGGGCTGTCTCCCAGCATTGATGAACTCTTCTGACATCTTCCCGGACAAATGGAAAAGTCGTCGCTGTGCCCCTGGAAAAGAGGAAGGGAGAGGAACAGGTGTGGTGAAAGGGCTTCCGAGGCTACCCCTCTGAGGGGCTCATGCCACATGCTAGGCCCCGGCACTCACAGACAGCTGGGAAGCCCTGACTTTCACCTCAGAGTGTGGACAATCTGGAATTCTCACACGCTGAAGGTGGGGCTATGACACGGCGCGTTTGCACTCAAAGGTTTGGTAACTCCTCCTAGGGAAAGGTTAGGTGCACGGGGCACCCTAGCACCTATCAAAAGCATGGGGTAACAGAGCAGTGTTGGCGTGCATCTTGGGGTGCACGTGTGCACGTGACTCACAAAGCTGAATATGCAGTGGACGCTGTTAAGCCAGGCTTAGTCACAGTTGATCTGAAAGCAAAACCCCATGCTGCTGTTTGCACTGAAGAAGTCAGCCAGAGATCGTAGCTCAGCAGAAAAAAAAAAATCCTCCATGTTGACAAGCATGGTGGTGTCTCAACTATGAAGCTTGCTGTTGATACTAGACTGTTACGTAATCTCACACACCAATAAGTGTTTGTATTTCAGATCTGCGTTTGACAGACCGCTTCGCTTCCTATAGCATGTCTTGCTTGTATCTCTAATTGGAAACAAGACCCAGACACCAACACGAGAGTGTGGCCAGAGACCATATGGTGTGGGGGGCTTCCTGCTGGGTAGTACGTATGAGTCCTCACATTCCCAAGCCCGTCCACCTGCTATTTCAACTGCAATTATGTCCACTGGAGCTCATCTTCAACCAGCTTGCACTCTCTTAGAAAAACATATGTCTAAATTTATGGGATGTAATTTAAGTGAAATGGTCAAACACGGTCTGTGGGCCTTGAAAGAGCAACTGTCTGCAGAAGAAAAGCTAGCTGCAAAGGATGTTCCCACTGGGACTGCTGGGGGAGACTTGACAGCTACCAGAAGAGCCCAGGGAAAGGAAACCACACAGCTAGCTGGTGAACCAGTGGAACATGAAGTGATAAACCGGTCAGTGTACATGTTATCAAATCTGTAAGCATGCTGAACTTTCTAATGATGACGGTCCGCGGTGAACCAGAAGGTACAGAGTTGTGAACTGTATGGTTCAGGAATCAGTATTCATGTATTTTTGAAGAATCTCACTAAACTACACAAAGGGGTTCTTTGAGGAGGTCTATGCAACCAATTTTCTACAAAGTATTTTTACTAGTCAACTAACTAGCATCTCTTCTTTCCATCCCTCTCTCCCCGTGCAGAGTCTTAGAAAAAACAAGACAAGTGCTTTCCCACTGAGCTGGGACCCTAACTCCTAGACTGAGGGTTTTTGTCTTGTTTTGTTTCAAGACAGGGTTTCTCTGTGTAACAGTCCTAGCTGCTCCTAGAACTCCCTTTGTAGACCAGTTCTCACTGACAACTGCCTGCCTCCGCCTCCCAAGTGCTGGGATTAAAGGTGTGCCCCATCACTGCCTGGGTGAAGTTTTTTTTTTTTTTTTTTTTTTT
>NW_004949142.1:1957674-1971583 GCF_000317375.1 Microtus ochrogaster
TTTTTTTTCGAGACAGGGTTTCTCTGCGGCTTTGGAGCCTGTCCTGGAACTAGCTCTGTAGACCAGGCTGGTCTCGAACTCATAGAGATTCGCCTGCCTCTGCCTCCCGAGTGCTGGGATTAAAGGCGTTCGCCACCACCGCCCGGCTCTGGGTGAAGTTTTTTATATGAAGAAAATATCTTTTCAAAACTCTTGTGTGTGTGTGCACTTGTGTTGGTTGCGTGTGCGCATGCAGGAAGCCCAGGACGCCTGCTTTCCATTTGTCTCAGACAGGGTCTCTTGTGGTTCAGCACCACGGACAGGAGCACAGATGTGTGCTGTTGTGTCTGGCTTTACGTGGGTCTCAGGGATGTGTGACAAGTGCTACACACAATGAGTCACCTCCCCAGATTGTTTATTTATTGATTGATTGCTACAAGGTCTTGTTATATTGTCCAGGCTAGCCTGGGGTTGCCAATATATATCACCACTCTGACTGACACTGTGAAAAAATGTGTATGAGTGTCTGGCCCACATGTATGGATGTGTCCCATGTGCATGCCTGGTGTTGGATCCCTGGAGCTGGAGTTACAGGTGGCAGTGTGCCATCATGTGGTGCTGGGAATTAAACCTTGTTTGTCACAAGAGCAATAGTGCTCTAAATCACTGAACCATTGCTCCAGCCCCTGGCTGTCTTTGTTCTAAAGATGAGCAAGAAATAAAATTGTTCCACTTCCAGGGCAAGGGGTTATAAGAGATAATCACTTTGGCAGGGCGGTGGTGGCACACGCCTTTAATTCCAGCACATGGGAGGCAGAGGCAGGTGATCTCTGTGAGTTCGAGGCCAGCCTGGTCTACAAGAGCTAGTTCCAGGACAGGCTCCAAAGCCAGAGAAACCTTGTCTCTCTCTCTCTCTCTCACACACACACACACAAAGTGGAAACTCATACAAAAGACTCATCATATATATGCATCAATATGAAATGACCAGAAGAAATATATTTCTAGACAGGGCATATAACTCAATGCGGATTGATTTCCTAGCATGCATGGGGTGCTGGCCTTGGTCCCCACACAGCAAAGAGATAAACAGCAAGAGTCAAGTATGGCAGCATAGACCTATGACCCTAGCACTTAGGAAACTGAGGCAGGAGGACGGCCATGAGTCTAGCATGGGCTACACAGTGAGTTCCAGATTGAGACTGTCTTAAAATATAGAATCAGAAAAATGCAAAAACCAAATGCAGAAGATCAACAATAACGGGGAGTAGAAAGTTCTCGAAGAAGTAATGATTCAGTCTTGACAGCACCTATGAAGGGAGACCACAAGAATGGTTCTCCCCAAACTTCACTGAAGTGACAGGACGAAACGGACCAAGACACTGCCAGAAGATGAGAACACACAAGAGATGCTATAAAACACAGGAAGGTTGAGCCAGACTTAATAGGCAGAGGCAGGTGGATCTCTAGGAGTTGGTCTGGGCTACATAAGTTCTAGGGTAGCTGGGCTACATAGTGAGACTCAATCAATCAATCAATCAATCAATCAAATTCGGAAAGTACAGATAGGAGGCCAGAGATCCAAAACCCAAGCCAATAAGAAACAAGCTGTTGCGTGACTATGACATGTCCCACGGGCTCACGTGTTGAAGGGATATTTCCCAGGGGGTGGCGCTGTGTGGGGAGGCGATGCGACTCTGGGGGAAGTGCTGCCTTCTTCACAGCCCCTTCCTGTCCACTTCCGGCTGCCGTGAGGTGAGCAGCTCTGTCCCAACATGCCCTTCCATGTTGCTCTCTCTTACCAAGGCCCACCAGCCACACAACCAGGCAACCACGGCTGTAGCCTATGACATCATCGGCCGAGATCTGTCCCTCTTTTAACCAGTTGTCTTAGGTGTTTTTCCCAGCGACAAACTCTAGTTAACACAATAAACAAGATGCTTAGAGCTGAAAGGCCAGGAAACCAGAGGCGAGATGAGCTCTCAGAATGCAAACGATCAAGTTTATATTTAATAAGCAAGGAAAAAGCCAGAAGATTGCTCTCTAGAGAACGGAGTGGGCTAAGACAAATACACACAAATTAGCCACATTAGAGAATCTTCCCTAATAAAACGGCCAGGACCCAGCCTGTTCACCACAAAGAAAGCCACCAGCTGACCACGCCCTCTCCCCCCCCCCCACCTTCCATTACCATTTTATTGCCTTCTCTTTGTTAGTTTTCCTTGTTGTTGTGTTTAAGGGGTACCTATGCCTGTTGGCCTGGGCCTGTCACCGTGTGCCAGTGAAGGTCGGAGGACAACCTTTGACAGTCAGTGCTCGCCTCTCCTGGGTTCTGAGGATCAAACCCAGGCGGTCAGGCTTGTGCAGTCATCTCACTGTCTCCACTGAATAGAACAGATAACCAGCAACCACCAGGCAATCTAAAGAACGTGTTTAGAGTTGGTCACAGGCATAGTGGCACACATCTGTAACCTCATCATTAGGGAAGCTGATGCAGGAGAATGGTTGAGGAGGGCAAGTGGTGAGCTCTAATTCTGGAACCCACATAACAATCTAGGTGTTGTTTGGGTGCCTGGCATGCTAGTATTGAGGGTGCAGAGTCTGGTGAACCTGGAGAGCTCACTGGTTAGCCAGCCTAGCTACTGTCCCTGGCTTTATTTACTTATTTATGGGCCAGGCATGTTGGTGGGCACTGCTAATTCTCAGCACTCAGGAAGCAGAGACAGATGGATGTCTATGAGTTCAAGAACAGCCTGGTCCCCTCAGATGACAATAGCTTATGCCAGGTTGACAAAAAACTAATGGGCACAAATGGGGCAAAGCTCAATGGCAGAATGTTTGCTATGTTCTAGGCCTTGGGTTCAAACCTAAGTAATGGAAACCCCCAGATACAATAGTCAGGCATGGTGGTACACACCTTTTTTTTTTTTTTGGTGGTGCACACCTTTAATCCTAGCCTCTAGGAGGCAGAGGCAGGTGGACATCAGTGGGTTGAAGCCCAGCCTGTTCTACAGAGCACCCTGTCTCAATACCACTGTCCTACAAGGCCAGTCTAGGAGAGAACAGAGCAGGCAGGCAGAAAAGCTCCAGAGGATAGCATCAGTATTTTAATCTCAAGCTGCGCGGGCCCAATGGCCTGGCTTTGATCCCTGGAATCCACATCAGGGTGGAAGGAGAGAATTGACTCCATAGCTTTCCCCATCCCCCATGTGTGCTCCGGCAACCGTGTCTCCACCTCCAGTCCCAGCACACACACATACAATAAGTTCAGTCAAATCTTAAACAAAAGAGATAAGAATGCAGCATTTAAAGAAGAACGGGCATGGAGGTTGCTTAGTGAGGCTTTCTATCGCTCTCAAGAGACCATGACCAACGCTACTCTGACAAATACTTAATTACAGTGGCTCACTTACCGTTCAGAGGTTCAGTCCATTATCATCATGGTGAGACACAGCAGCGTGCAGGCAGATGTGGTGCTGGAAAGGTAGCTGTCACAGGTTAATACGCATGCAACAGGAAGTAGACTGTCTCACTGGGCGTGGCTTGAGCATATGAGACCTCAAAGCCCGCCTCCACAGTGACACACTTTCTCTGACAAGACCACACCTACTCCAACAAAGCTACACCTCCCAGCAGTGCCACTCTCTTTGGGGGGCATCTTTCAAATCACCAGAGGCTCGTGCCTTGAGTCCCATTACTTGGGAGGCAGGGGCAGAAGTTCAAATCCAACCTGGGCTACATGACACCTTGCCACAGCCTTTGTGAGTTTCCTTGGGTCCATCCAGGATGTGGGAGAGTGTATTCATGAACTAAAGGCCCCCCAAGAGCAGAAGCTGAGATGTCTGTTTAGCCGGCTGATCTGCTCCAGCGTTCACAATGGTTCTTGTAAGGTGTAAGGGCCAAATGGTGTTAATCCCCATGGTGAGAATAAGACCACTACCACCATTTGAAGACAACTGTTTGTTTTTACTTTATTTTTATTTATTTTTTTATTTTATGTGCATTGGTGTGAAGGTGTCAGATCCCTTAGAACTGGATCCTCAGACAGTTGTGAGCTGCCGTGCGGGTGCTGGGAATTGAACCCAGGTCCTCTGGAAGAGCAGTCAGTGCTCTTAACCACTGAGCCATCTCTCCAGCCCGTGAAGACAATTGTTTTGTCTTGTTTTTGTTTTTCCAGACAGGATTTCTCTGTGTAGCAGTCCTGGCTGTCCTGGAACTTGCTTTATATACCTGGCTGGCCTCAAACTCACTGAGATCCACCTGCCTCTGCCTCCCAAGCGCTGGGATTAAAGGTGTGTGCCACCACTGCCAGGCTGAAAGCCAGTACTGGCCAGGTGGATGGGCTCTGGCCAGGTCCGTACCCAGGTTCCTGGGAAATGGCCCCAAGTCATAGCTTGCAACAGTTTAAGAAGGAAAACCCACAGGGGCAGTGGTAGCACATGCCTTTAATCCCAGCACTTGGGAGGAAGAGGCTGGAGGAGTTCAAGGCAACCTGGTCTACAGAGTGAGCTCCAGGACAGGCTCCAAAATAACACAGAGAAAACCTGTCTCAAAAAAAAAAAATCATTGCATTTTTTATCAGGTCCGATTAGAGGAAAGAACACATCCTGATGTACCTCCAGCCTACATCCAATCATGGGCAAGTACATATCCTGACGTATTTCCTGCCTGTGAGCCTCCTGCCACATGTGTGATCAAGCACATCTGGAGCAGATGGGTCAAAGAAACTTGTTTAGGGAGTGAAGATGTTATGTCCTATAAACAATCACCTCCAACATTTCAGGAACTCTCCATCCTCGGGCGAGAGGCTTGCAGATCAGAGGCATCTTTGTTTCAGGGATCTCTATGGCATACTAATTAAAACTTAAAATGTAACTCTGGCTCTCACAATAGTTTCTGAAGGCCAGCATCTCAGGGACGTTTGTAACTGGGATACGATGGGCAGTGACGAGGCCTGTTGTCTCTAGAAGGCTGTAGGGATGTAGGTCGCAGGAAAGCAGAGGCCGGATCTTGCCTCCAGCTGTGAGCTCTAGTGGTGGTATGCCTGAGTCACGAGCCCAGAGACCACCAGGAGTCTGAGTCCGTATGCCAAAGCAAAGGGACTTAATGCAAGCTCGAGCTGGGAATCTCCATCTGTTCTGACAGGTTGGATCAGAAAGTCCCAAGCTCTGTTATGGCAAAGTTTTTAAGGAGAAAAGGATTGGGGGCGGGCATAGGGGAATTCCAGGTCCAGATGGGGGTTAACTCTTGATTGGGGAGGAGTGGGGCAACCGAAGTCTTGTCAAACCGGGATTGGTACTGGTGTTGCTGCAAGGAAACTGGCAGCCTCTATACAAGTTATGTAAGATATCCTTAATGTTCTGGAGCATCTAGTACTTGTTTGGCTCAATTCTGATTGGTTCCTGGATCTGGGGCCATTGTAAGGGTAAGGCCTAGTCCTTGTCATGGCTGCACTGATGTCAAGTTAGGCGTCCTCAGTGGAGGCAATTAGTCATGCTTACCAAACTGACACGAAATTATCCAGGAGTCCAGAGTTGGTCTCTGTGAGACTTCCTGTTGCACATGTTATAAACCATCAGCCACAGGTTAGAAATCTTGTAGACTAGGTCTAGAGTTGCAGGAAGGTCAACCCTTTGTATTTTGGAATGTTCTAATACCCTCAGGGGAGGAAGGAACTGGTAGCAGGGTAGCAGGGTGAAATTCTGGCAAGTTTTTATAGTAATCTGTGGCACTTTGTAAGAGGAGAGGCTGGTGTTTGTTGAATGAGACCCAGGGGGAGGCCCTCAAGTTGAGAAGTTCAAGGGCCTGGAGAGGTATGTGACCTAACTCTGTCCCAGAGTTAATTTAGAGGCTTCTCTATCAGAGCTACCAATGTCTTGAGTGAAGGGGCCAGCCTGAGCCCACATCTAAACTGGATGTAAACAGAGCCTGCACTTTCGTTCCCAGCTGCCCAGACCTGAATAATCACATAGGAACTATATTAATTACAATACTATTTGACCAATAGCTTAGTCATATTCCTTGCTAGCTCTTACATCTTGAATTTACCTATTTCTATTAATCTATGTATTGCCATGAGGCTGCCGCCTACCAGTAAGGTTCTGTCCAGCATCTGTCTAATTCGGCAGCTACACGGCGTCTCTCTGACTCTGTCTGCTCTCCCTTTCTCTATCTCTGTTCTGATTTCCCGCCTGGTTTCACTTTGCTAAGTCATTGGCCCAAACAGATTTTTTTATCAACCAATAAAAGCAATGCATATACAGAAGGACCTCCCACATCCACTGGGTGCTGGGGGCACCCCAAGGTTTGGGTTAACATGGTAGCACTATTGCCTTTTGCTCATATACATACAGAGGAAAAAAGGTTTATTATTGTCAGGGACACAAACATTCTGGCCTTCAGGAACCAGTAGACTAGCTCTTCCCTCTAGGTCTCCCAAGGCCTCATGGGACTTAGTTGTCAAATTGAACTTGGGAATCCATATGCAAAAACCGAATAGTCTGAAAGTCCAGGAATAGCCTTAGCTGTTTTTTGTAGCAGGGTCCCCATAGTTAGAGAGATTCTTTGCTGTGACTTGAAGGCTCCTTGTGCCTAGGTTAGTGTAAGTTCTAGGAACTAACTTTTTTTTTTTTTGGGTTTTTTGAGACAGGGTTTCTCTGTGGTTTTGGAGCCTGTCCTGGAACTAGCTCTTGTAGACCAGGCTGGTCTCGAACTCACAGAGATCTGCCTGCCTCTGCCTCCCGAGTGCTGGGATTAAAGGCGTGCGCCACCACCACCCGGCTGGAACTAGACTTTTTAAAAACTTCTTTAGTTTTATTTAATGTACATTGGTATTTTGCCTTGGGTGTCAGGTCTCCTGGAATGAGAATTCTGGACAGTTGTGAGCTGCCATGTAGTTGCTGGGAATTGAACCTGGGTCCTCTGGAAGAGTAGTCAGTGCTCTTACCCACTGAGCCATCACTCCAGCCCCCAGGAACTAGACTTTTTATAGGGTTATTTGGGCCTTTTTGAAACTGAGATTCCAAATTCATCTGATGGTAGGCTTTTGAGGATTAGGGTAGTACGTTGACCCAAAGTGGGTGCATTTAGGCTGGGATTAATAAGCCATTTATATACTGAAAAAGACGACACACAGCGGGGACAGGTCTCAGGCTCGGGTCTGTCTGAAAAGGCAGGGACTCCTGAGAGCCCTGTGCGGAAGTCTGGATGGCTAGGAATGCAAGCAAGGGACTCTTAACATCTCACACCGAGAACTAGGTAGTGTGGGAGACACCACCCCCAAAAGGTATAAGGACTGGGGACTCTAGGGAGGATCTGGCCCACAGTCTCCCTTTCGGCCTTCATACCTAAGGTTGTCGTCTAGGGTGAGTTTGATCCCCTCATTGCCAAGGTAGGGCTATTGTGAGGAAGGTTACGTGAGTGCCCGGAGCCCAGAAGCCTGGCTGGAGCTGGCTTTAAAGGGTATGGAGGCCTTCAGGGAACAGGATCAGAAGTCACAGTTAGCAAGCTTTCGGGAATGCTGATATCCAGACTTTGGGAGGAGCTTGCTGGGCGACAGGCGTCTGTGGTAATCTTTATGGAGATGGACTGATTTGTCACAGAGCTGTGGTCCAGCACCCGAATTGGGCAAACTGCCTTTGATTCCAGCCCCAAGGGGCTTCAAGGCGGCCTCTAAAGGCACCTACAGACAGGTGCACATACCCTTCCCTACACACACATACACAATTTTTTTTTTTTTAGACAGAATCTCTATGAAGTCTTGGAGCTTGCTATGTAGATCAGGTTGGCCTCAAACTCACAGAGATGTGCCTGCCTCTACCTCCCGAGTGCTAGGATTAGAGGCGTGCAGCACACCCGGCCAACAGTAAGGTTTTATATTAATTATATACAGCTTGTCTCTTTCAGTGTTTTTTCTGTGTCTATTTATGTGCACCCCATGCGTGCCCAGTGTCCTTGGAGGTCAGAAGAAGGCACTGGATTTCCAGGAAGTGGAGCTACGGCTGTATGTGAGCTACTTTGTGGTGCTGCTACCAGGGTCCTCTGCAAGAGCACCCAGTGCTTGCAACCACGGAGCCAGCTCTCCAGCTCAGAAAACATTTTAAAGACTGAAGATTAGTCAGTGACAAAAGAAAGAAAGAAAAAAAAAAGAGCATTTACTATGTGGCAGAAAAAAAGGTGAGATAATTAAAAATATTTCTATGGGAGGATCTAGGCGAGGGGTAAATATGGCCAAATTATATTTCATGGAAAAGAGCTAGTCATGGTGGCACAATGCCTTTAATCTCAGCACTCAGGAGACAGTGGCAGGCTGACCCCTGAGTCAAAATTAGCCTGGGCCTACATAATGAGTTCCAGGCCAGCCAGGGTCACACTGTAAGACCCTGTCTCAATAAACAAGCAAACAAGTAATTCCCCCCACCATCTTCCTTAACTCCTAAGGGGAAAAGGTTGAGTTTTTTTTAACCTTCTAGCTCACATCACAAAGCAAGAACTGATTTCCCCAAAATCAGATTTTATTTAAACATACAGAAAAGACCAAGAATTCAGTCAAAAGAGACAGAGCAATATTTATAGACAATGAATACAAACAGCATTCAAATGTACTAAACTTTACTTAGAGATAAATGCAAATTAAATCTATACTGAAATACCACTTTTCACTTAGCAGACTGACAAAGATCACTTTTGCTACCGAGTGCCAAGTTGCCTCACGCAGGGGCTGTAGCAGATCCCTCTCTAAGGCAATTCGGCGCTGGCTTGCACAGTTACAATTGCACGTGTCTTCCCACCCAGAGATCCCATTTCTGGGAGTTCCCTGATGTAAATGGAGACTGCTCGTTTGTTGCCCGGCTGCCCATATCCAAATAATCACACAGGAACTCTATTAATTATAACACTGATGACTCAGGTGTATTTCTAGCTACCTCTTACATCTTAAATCAACCCGTTCCTATTAACCTGTGTATTGCCGTGAGAGCATGGCCTACCGGTAAGGTCCAGCATGTCCTTCTCCTTCAGCAGCTACATGGTGTCTCCTTGACTCTTCCTGCTCTCTCTCTCTCTCTTCCAGGCTGGCTATCAATGCAGCTTTATTCATTAACCAATAAGAACAACACATATACAGAAGAACGTCCCTCATCACCGTGCAGACACATTCACACGTAAAGCAGAAGTCAAGTGACAAGGGATCTACAGCTGTATTGTTCGGAATAGCAAAAGCTCAAAAGCCCCTGAAATACAAACTAGCAAGAGATTAAAGGATTTCACTATACAATGCTGTACAGAAACAAGACAATCCCTTAAAACATGAACACATTATATTACCAAGTCCTCAAATTGGACCGTTTGTTTTTTGTTTTCTCAAGACAGGATTTCTTTCTGTAACCTTGGTTATCCTGGAACTCACTCTGTAGACCAGGCTGGCCTTGAACTCACAGAGATCCATCAGCCTCCGCCTCAAATTTTTGGATTAAAGGCGGCATGCACCCCCACTACCCAGCAGACTTTCTTTTTCATTTTTTCTTACTTAGTTTTTATTCATAATCATAAAGTTAATTCTGCCATCCAGCTAGACTTGGAATAAGGAGACTATGGAAACCAGAGAACTTTAGTGAGTTTGCAGAGATTGCAGGGTTTTGTGGGCAGATGAGGTGGGGGCGCTTTCCTGAGCTACAGAAGGGATGGCCTGGTGGATAAGAAGCCTGCAAATCAAAAGAATTAGAGCTGTCCACTGTCAGAAATGATGGTCTTCTTGCTGGTCTTGCCATTCCTGAACCCAGAATGCCGCATGGCTTCCACAGTGTTCATGCCTTCTTTCACCTTCCAAAGATCCCATGTTTGCCATCCAGCCACTCATTCTTGGTGGTGCAGAAAAAATACTGGGAACCATTTGTGTTTTGTCTGGCATTTGTCATGGACAAGACACCAGGACCTGTATACCTGAGGATGAAGTTCTCATCCTCAAATTTTTCTCCGTAGATGGATCTCCCGCCAGTGCCATTATGGCATGGGAGGGCACCACCCTGGCACATGAATCCTGGAATAATCCTGTGAAGGAGGAACCCTTATGTCCAAAATCTTTGGATATCTATCTGCTGCCTTTGGAACTCCTGAAGAAGATGCAGCCCTTGGGGGGTTGGAAAGATGGCTCGGGGGTTAAGAGCACTGGCTGCTCTTTCAGAGGTCATGAGTTCAATTCCTAGCAACCACACGGTGGTTCACAACCATCTATAATGAGATCTGGTGCCCTCTTCTGGTGTGCAGGCAGAACACTGTATACATAATCAATAAATCTATAAAAATGAAGAAGATGCAGCCCAAGGGCTTGCCATCAGTGGAGACTTCGAAGGACACAGTGGGATTGATCATGGCTATAGCAAGCGACAACAGGAGACAGCAGTATCTGCAGACTTTTATTTTTTTAGACATTTTTTTTGTGCAACCCAGGCTGGCTTCACATTCACTGTCTAGCCAAGGATAATCCAGAATTTATCTTCCTGCCTCCACCTCCCAAGTGCTGGGATTACAGGCATGTTCCATTACTTCTGGCCGAAAACAATGAAAAAATAATAATAATGAAGAATTGGCATGGGTAGATATACATCTAACAGCAGCTACTGCGGGAGCAGAGGAAGATTAAGAGTATATGACTAGTCAGGCGAGTCAGCGAGACGTCTCAGGATAAAAAGGGGTTGAAAGTGTTGCCTAGCCGGGCAGTGGGGGTGCACGCCTTTAGTCCCAGTACTTGAGAGACAGAGGCAGGCAGATCTCTGCAAGTTTGAGCCTGGTCTACAAGAGCTAGTTCCAGGACAGGATCCAAAGCTACAGAGAAACAAAAAACAAAACAAAACAAAACAAAAAACCAGTGCAAACACATCTTTTCATTGCGTGACCCTTCTCCAGAACATGGACTAGAGCAGGGTGCTGAGGGAGACTTCCAAGATGACAAGGGCAGCCTGAAGAATGACCACTCCAGATGGGGCAGGAACACGGGGAGCTCTGGAAGAACGAGCTGCCCTGAATCAGGCTTTTGTGTTCCTGGGACTGAATACCTAAGAAAAGCATCGTGAATGAGGCATGGTCTGTGTTCCTCCCAGCTTCAGAGCATTCACTCTGAACGGCGGGCAAGACACACTTGAGCAGAGCAGTTCACATCATGGCATCCTGGAAGCAGAGACAGGCAGAGGAGAGAGAAAGTCTAATAACCGATAAATGTATTAAAATGCTCACACTTGCTACCAAATAGGAATATGCAAATTAAACCACCACTGGATACCATCATCTTACAATCTTCTGAAAAAAAAATAGTTTATTGAAATTAAGTTGGGTGGTGGTGGCTCATGGCTTTAATCCTAGCCCTCGGAAGGCAGAGGCAGGCATGATCTCTGAGTTTGAAGCCAGCCTGGCCTATAGAGTAAGACCCAGGGCAGTCAGGACTACACAGAGGAAACCCTGTCTAAAAAAACAAAAGTCAAAAAATAAAACAAAAAAAAATCAACTAACTAACTAACTAAATAGAATCAAGTGTTTTAAATTGGGTGTGGTGGTTCACACTTGTAATCCTAAATGTCCGTGAGGTAGGCATATCACTGAAGGTTTGAGCCCAGCCTGGGCTACACAGCAACTTCTAGGACATCCGGAACTACACAGGGGAAACTGTCTTAGATAAATAGATACATAGATAAATAAGAAAATTGATAAATAAAAAGTTTTAGTGGGAGAAAGTGGTAATGTAAGTGGAATCAAGCCCTCAGAAGAGCAGTTTGGTGAGACTCTGAGCAGGTGTGTGCTCCTCACTCCGAGTTCTGTCCCGAGCTCTGCTTTGGTGAGACTCTGAGCAGGTGTGTGCTCCTCACTCCGAGTTCTGTCCCGAGCTCTGCTTTGGTGAGACTCTGAGCAGGTGTGTGCTCCTCACTCCGAGTTCTGTCCCGAGCTCTGCTTTGGTGAGACTCTGAGCAGGTGTGTGCTCCTCACTCCGAGTTCTGTCCCGAGCTCTGCTTTGGTGAGACTCTGAGCAGGTGTGTGCTCCTCACTCCGAGTTCTGTCCTGAGCTCTGCTATCCTAGTCTATGCTCTGGTGGTCTTCAAGCAGCCATACCTCTAGCGTGGGATGACCAGAAGTGAGGTAGCTGTGACATCTGGGTGGTTGCACACTTAAAAATGTACAGAACAGCCGGGCGATGGTGGCGCATGCCTTTAATCCCAGCACTCGGGAGGCAGAGGCAGGCGGATCTCTGTGAGTTCGAGACCAGCCTGGTCTACAAGAGATAGTTCCAGGACAGGCTCCAAAACCGCAGAGAAACCCTGTCTCGAAAAACCAAAAAAAAAAAAAAAAAATGTACAGAACAGAGGCAGGAGAGAGGGCTCAGCGGTTAGAGCACTGGCTGCTCTTCCTGAAGTCCCGCGTTTGAGTCCCAGCACCCATACAATGTTTACAACCACCCACAACTCCAGTTCCAGGAATCTGATGTCCCCTTCTGAACTCCCCTAGCACCAAGCATGCACATGGAACACACAGACATACAGGTAAGACACTCCCAAATAAAATAAAATGAATAAATCTAATTTTTAAAATAATCCATGAAACAAAATTTCCTAAACCATTAAAAAATGTTCCAAGAAAGTATTCCGATGGATTTAGAATCTGCTGGCAAAAATATAAAATGCAATATTCTGTGATTATTTTGTAAAAAAAACAACTGATAAACATCAGGGGAGATAGAAACTTATTTGCCCAATTTCAATAAGAAGCCTTCAAATATAGAACTGAAAAATGGCTAGCTTTATTGAGTGCAAAGACATAGATTTTTAAGATGGAGATAACAAATATTCATAAAAGTTGATAGACTGTAATAAACCCCTGTGTATCCATCATTCGGCCCCGTTCACATTTTACCCACTGAAAAATCATCTGTCATGACAGTCCCCCCAAACACAGAAAATTTAAAAAAATAGAATTTAAAGTCAAGGATTAAATGGCTGCTATATAAAATATGAAATCAAGTTTTAAAAGAAAGGAATGAATCTTTAGCATGAATAAACAGCATACCTAAAATGGTTGAGATGATAAACATCACTACAATCAAATTAAAAAGTAAAGTCTGGGACTGGGGAGATGGCTCAGTGGTTAAGAGCACTGAGGACCTGAGTTCAAGTCCCAAAACCCATACAGTATCTCCCTATTATCTGTAACTCCACTTCCAAGGATCTGATACCCTCTTCTGAATTCCAAGGGTACCAGGCATGCACATGGCACACAGACATATACACGGAGACAAAACATCCATACTCATAAAGAAATAAAAAATAATAATAAAGGAGGGGGCTGGGGACATAGCTCAGCTGGTGAAGAGTCTGCCATGCAAACATGAGAACCTGAGCTTGTCTCTCCAGAATTCACTTTAAGAGCCACTAGTGTGGGCAGAGGCAAAGAGACACGCGGCTGACTTGTGTGCAGTGCACAGTCTGTACTTGTATTAGTGAAGATGAGTGTGTTTCCTCTAAAAGTTTATGCATTTTCAGAGCAAGGCGACTAGATACAAATAAAAAAACAAATGGCCCAGGTGATCCAACATCTCCAAATGCCCATCTTACAGTCTCCTCAGAATTCTGTATCCAGAGCAGCTTCAGGATGCTGAGATGATCCAGACCTACAGAAACTGCATCCAAGATTAACCATTAATCCTAAATTATCTCAGAGTCCCTCAAAGATTACCAGTGCCCCAGTCATCAGGAAGTAGTCTGGAGAACTATGCCCACATTCTCCAAAAATGGGTTGTCAATATTTATTATCATTTAAGTGAGGTTGGGTACAGTTGTTATTGGTAATGGTCAGAAAGAAAGCTAAACAAAGGAAATGAGATTCAGGGATCTCATTCTAAAAAGAAAAGGGGGGGCCGGGCAGTGGTGGCGCACGCCTTTAATCCCAGCAC
>NW_004949142.1:1971683-1976371 GCF_000317375.1 Microtus ochrogaster
AAAAAAAAAAAAAAAAAAAGAAAAGAAAAGGGGGGGACATAGAAATGATGGGATAAAAGGGTAGATTATTGAATTTTATTAGTAACCCAAAAAATAACTATAAATCTTATATATTTTACATTGATATAGATTTTGGTTTATTGATACAAATTTAAAGTTAATTTTATTATACTGTATATATATGTCTACTCTTGTTTAGGGTTGTAGTTTATTCAGCTCATTTAAAAATTGAATATATAATTAAAAATATAGATTAATAGTCATATATAATAGTCAAATTTATAGTCATGTTAGATATGTTTTCAAGGTCACACAAAAATATATTTCAGAGGGCTAGAGAGATAGCTCAGTGGTTAAGAGCACTGACTGCTTTTCCAGAGGTCCTGAGTTTAATTCCCAGCAACCACATGGTTACTTACCACCACCTGTAATGATATCTGGCACCCTCTTCTGGCCTGCAGGCATATATGCAGACAGAACACTGTATACATAATAAATAAATATTAAAAAATGGGCTGGAGAGATAGCTCAGTGGTTAAGAATGCATATCATTTACATATATAATATATATATTTCAGATAGACAGGTAATCTTCAAACACTTCAAAGACCTACAGAATATGACATTTAGTATGTTTAATAACCTAAGGTTTTTCATGACATTGAGACACATCTGCTTCTGGAAGCACCAATCAACTTCAGAGAAGATAATGAGCATTAAAGAAACTCTATATGAAGTTTGTTTTTTTATGGCAAAAGCTAACCATATGGGCAAAGAAACTGCCTTTCCCTGAATTGCTGACAGTTACTTTCCAAACTGGACCAATTGGACAGAAGGAAAGCAACTGCTGAGCTTTGCCAAGATAAGGTAGGACAGCCCTTCAAAGTTCCCTGTTCACAGAAAAGTCTGTCAGATAAGCTAGACCTTAGACCAGAGCCAGATGGCACAACATTACAAAAGAACTTTGGGTGACTGTCCAGGCAGCTTGAGGTCCCTGTCATTTAGTAACATTTCACCCTTCTAGGGTCTTTGATGGAGTGGAAGACTAGATAGTTATAGTTTCCTTTAGTTATGATAAAAGATAAATTAGGTACAAAATTTTGAACACACAAAGATAAGATAGATAATAGAATATTTTCTCTAATTTTGTCAAATTCAAATAGACTGGATATTGTAACTGTAATTCTTTTTTTTTTTTTGTTTTTGGTTTTTTGAGACAGGGTTTCTCTGTGGCTTTGGAGCCTGTCCTGGAACTAGCTTTGTAGACCAGGCTGGTCTCGAACTCACAGAGATCCGCCTGCCTCTGCCTCCCGAGTGCTGGGATTAAAGGCGTGCGCCACCACCGCCCGGCTGTAACTGTAATTCTTAATAACTGTTTTTGTTGTATATAATCTTACTTTGTTGAAGTCAAAACCTTCCTTTTTAATTAGACAAATGGGGGAATGCTATATACTGTAAAAATTTGTCACTTGAACTGATTTAATAAAATGCTGATTGGTCAGTAGATAGGCAGGAAGTAGAGGTAGGGTGACAAACATAAGGAGAATTCTGGGAACAGGAAGGGTGGAGAGTTGTGGGCAAACGCAGAGAAGCAAGATGAGAATGCCATACTGAGAAAAGGTATCAAGCCACGTGGCAAAGCACAGATAGAAATATGGGTTAGTTTAAGAATAAGAGTTAGCTAGTAACAAGCCTGAGCTACCAACTGACATTTATAAGTAATATTAAGCCCCCAGTCAATTATTTGGGAAGTGGCTGTGGGGTATTTGAGATCAGGTAGAGGGTAAGAAACTCCTGATTTCATCCCAAAATAGCCAGTCAGCCTAGCAATTGCTCTGGGATCAGGGAGAGATAAGCTGGGCCCCTGAAGAGATGTTTCGTGGTTAAGAGCATGTACTGCTCTCACAGAGGACCCACATTTGATTCTCAGCACCCATAGAGAGGCTTCTAACACCTGTGACTCCAGCTCCAGGGGACCCAGTGCCTCCGGGGGCACCTGCACACACAGGCACATACCCACACATAGATACATAAAACTCAAAACAAATCTTAAGAAGACGAAATAAACTGGAAGCCCACAGAGCAAGAGAGATGCTCAACATCAATTTCCGGCCTCCATACACATGTGCACACTCACAAAAGTAGGTCATGTGTGCACTCGTGAACATAGACTCATATACACTGCACACACCTTCAAGAAAATAAAGGGAGAGAAGTGGGAAACATCTTTTTTTTTTTTTTTCTGGTGAACAGCTGGACTCAGTTGGTGATCCTGTTTTGCTGGTATCTCAAGGCCAGACTAACCGCAAGCCTCTGATCAGCTTGTTCACCTGGGCTGCACCAGAGTCAGAGAACTCACAGACCGTTTGACCTGGGGTATGTTGGCCTTGACAAACACAGTAAACACAGTGAATACAGGTCTTTCTGTCTTCTTTCTCATGGTCGACCCACTGTCAACGGGAACTCCATGATGGTGGAGCAGTGGGCTTTCTTGTCCCAAAGGCTCTTCTGAGGATATTTGGGTTGTCAGAAGAGGGCTGACACAGGGTCTTTCCAGTACTACATTTCTTGGCCTTCCAAACCTTTTAGCTTTTGCTTTGGCTGAGGTAGGATATACTGGTAGGAAACTAGGAGCAGCCTAGTTTCCAACCAGTATATGATATATGACCGCTTGTTTGACAGCTCTCCAGATAAGGCAAAGCTAATGGGGACAGTCTCACACTGCAAGGACCAGTGGACTTGGGGTCAGTGCAGGATACTGCTGGGATTGCAGAGCCTACACGCTCTTCTCCCTCATGATACTCTTGGCAGTGTTTTTTTTTTTTTGTTTTTTTTTTTTTTTGGTTTTTGATACAGGGTTTCTCTGAGCTCTTTAGTACAGGCTGGCCTCAGACTCACAGAGATCCACCTGTCTTTGCCTCCCGAGTGCTGGGATTAAAGGCGTGTGCCACCATCACTGCGCGGCTTCTTGGCGGTTTTCAATGCCACTGCGTGAGACAGGCGTGGTCATTCCAGAAAACCTCATTTTCCTCAAATATTTTCCCCTAAAATTCTTTGGGAACTGATGTTTCTCAGGTTTCTTGTCTGGGGATGCCAACTGTCCTGTTTCAGTGCTGACAGGATTGAGGCAATACAAGTTAATGGCCAATAGAAGTGCAGGCATCTTCCGGCAGGTCACCCCATTTCCTATCATTGCTGAGAAGTATTCCTGGATTCCTCAATTTTCCCAACTCCCCTTCCATCGCACATCCCAAGCAGCATTAACCTATGGCTTGGAGATCCTGTCACACCCTTATCAAAACACTTATACAACCACTCACAAAAAAAAAAAAGCATTTATCTCTGAGCTGGAGAGATGGCACAGCTGCTCGGGGCACTTGCTGCTCTTCCAGAGGACCCAGGTTTGATTTGCAGCGTTCACATGGTGGCTCACAAACATCTGCTACAGGGACCTATCCACTCCCTCCTGGCCTCCACAAGGGCATCAGGCACAGACCACATGCAGTCATACACGCAGGCAAAAACCCATACACATAAATTAAGAATTATGCCATTAAAATTGTCATTATTTCTATAAACACCTATTTTCATGGGACTGATTTTTGCAAGAACAGACTTCTGCAAGTCATCTTTGAATTTTCAGTCTTGCAACAGTGTGACAGTGAATGTATTTAATAAGTATCAGCGAAGGAAACAGTTGGACTAGGTTTCTGCATAGCCTCCTCCTCTGTAGTTTGGGCATAGTAACTCATAGTAATTCATTTCAGGCCAGAGATGGTATTCTGGAATAAGGCGAAGCACGTGGCGATTCTACTAGTAGAGTTCTGTCCCCTGGTTAGGTTCTTTCTGACTGAGTATAGTTTCGTTTAACCTTTTTTGTTTGTTTTTTGATTTTGGTTTTTTCAAGACAGGATTTTTCTGTGGAGCCCTGGCTGTCCTGGAACTCACTCTGTAGATCAGGCTGGCCTCAAACTCAAGAGATCTGCCTGCCTCTGCCTCCTGAGTGCTGGGATTAAAGTCGTGTGCCACCACTATCCACATGTTCTTGTCTTTTAATTGAACACAAAATATACTATCCTTGCAGGGTTGTTAGGAAGTTCGCAACAGGTACTTCATGAAAACCTCTTAGCACAGTGCCTGGCAGAAAACGAAATAAGTTCCTTGTGCTGGCTATTTATTGCCTGCCAACTTGACCCATGAGCCATTTGGGAAGAGGGAACTTCAACTGAGAAAGTGTCCCCTACGAGATTGGCCTGTGTGGCATTTTCTTGATTAATGATGGCCGTAGGAGGACCCAATCTATTGTGGGTGGTGTCACTCCTGGGCAGGTGTCTCATGGATGGTATAAGAACAAAGCACGAGGAACACGCCACTGAGCAGTTTCGTTCTAAGACTCCTGCTTCCAAGTTCCTGTGCCTTCCCCTCTGTGATGGGAGTGGGACCTAAGAGTGGAAGCGGAAATACATCCTTTTCTTCCCAAGTTGCTTTCGGTGACAGTGTCTCATCCCAACAATAGAAACTCTAAGATATCCTTTAAAGACATTTCTGTGTGCCGGGAGTGGTTGCGCACGCCTTTAATTCCAGCACTTGGAAGGCAGAAGCAGGCGAATCTGAGTTCGAGGCCAGCCTGGTCTACAAGAGCTAGTTCCAAAGCTACAGAGAAACCCTGTCTCGAAAAATAACCAAAA
>NW_004949142.1:1976471-1987519 GCF_000317375.1 Microtus ochrogaster
AAAAAAAAAAAAAAATTAAAAAACTGAGTTCCGGGACAGCCAAAGATACACAGAGAAACCCTGTCTCAAAAAACCAAACCAAACAAACAACAAAGATATTTCTGTGGAAACACGCGAGCAAAGCGTGAAAGCAATGACTGAGGCTGCTGTTCTATGGTCTCCGCACGGCGATGAGTTACAGACCGTCTTCTGGAATTTGGGTTTTCAGGAAGGGAGGCTAGGAAATGGGAGCGACGGAGGTATTCGGGGCCCAAGACTCGCTGGGCATCCTGGCTTCACATCCCAACAGTGTTCGCCGAAGCGCAGCAGAAGCGCAGGAATCCCTGGCGAGCGCCGATCTTCTGAGCTCTCCGTCGCGCGGCTGACCATGACGTCGGGTCTGATAGTAAACACTCACGCGCCGGCGGTGCGCCCTGCGACCGCGGATTCACCACGAGATCTCGGCACCCGGCGTCTCCGCGCCGGGCGTGCTGGGAGGTGGAGGCTCCCTCTCCAGGCATGCGCGCTGGGGCCCGTGGCGCGGCCCGTCAGGCACTGCGGTAGGCACCTCCGGGTCCGCCAGGACCCTATCCCCAGCATGGCGGCGCCCAGCCAAGTGGCCCCGGCAGTCCTCGGTGAGGGCGATGGCGGGGGTTTTGGCTCCTGGTTGGACGGACGGTTGGAGGCGCTGGGAGTGGACCGAGCCGTTTACGGCTCTTACATCCTTGGTGTCCTGCGGGATGAGGAGGAGGAAGAGAAGCTGGACATCCTGCAAGGTATCCTCTCTGCTTTCCTGGTGAGTAGTCCGGGCACATTCCATCAACCTCACCGAGACTTGTAGGAACCTCTGGCATACTTCCCAGCTCTCTTCGCCCGTTGCTGTCACGAAGCCTTAGTGGGTTTATCGGGAAGAAGCTTACAGTGAGGGGGAAGTGGGTTGGTGCTCCCCAGCCAGATTTTGGGAAGCCTGAAGGTTGCAGGTACGTGGAGAGGAATGAGATTCCCGTTTTCCTGGCAGCAATGCCTTTGGTTGTGACTGGATAGTGTTCTGAAGCCACTGAGACGTCTGTCAGTTTGATCATAAACGTCAAACAGTTCCATTCCCGTCAGTATGCAGTTTGCTCTTGAGATGTCTGCCCATTAGGGGGTAGTATTAGGCCTGTCCCGTGACAAATGCCACTAGGAAGTTCCCTCTTGGCTCCTGTTTCAGGAATGAGTCTTCAAAAGGTAAGCTGGTAGTGAAGATCCTTTCATGATAAGCAGTATTTGGAAATTCAGTAATTATCGATGGGCTTTGGGTGGGGCAGTGTGATGAGACAGGCTAGAAAAGCAGATGAAGCATTTAGCTTCTTAGAAGCAGATTCATGGACTGGGCGTGGTGGTGCACACGCCTTTAATCCCAGCTCTCAGGAGGCAGAGGCAGGCAATCTTGTGATCTATATAGTGAGTTCAGGACAGCCAGAGCACAGAGAAACACTGTCTCAAAAATCCAAAAGCAGATTCATGCCACGTATGCCTGGATGCATGCCTGTTATCCCAGCGCTGGGGAGGACAGCAACGTGGGGGCCAACTTTGGGCTTACAAAATAAGACCCTCTCCGGACAGTGGTGATGTACAACTTCAATCCCAGCACTCAGGAGGCAGAGGCAGGCGGATCTCTGTGAGTCCAAGACCAACCTGGTCTACAGAGTGAGTTCTAGAACAGGCTCCAAAGTTACAGAGAAACCCTCAAAAAGCAAAACAAAACAAAACAAAACAAAAAACAGCAACAAAGTGAGACCCTGGGAAAACAAAACAGGCAGACTCAATCATGTAGAATTTGTACTTCAAAGCCATATTTATATATCAGGTGGCAAGATTCCCACTTTTCTAATCTGATCATTTGTGTGGAGTTCATCCCAACAGGGACAACTAATTAGATTGGTTGCATAGATTAGATCCCCTACCTGTGTTGTCTATGACTGACCTGCAGTCTTTTCTTTTAATATAATTGCCTCAGGGGCTGGAGAGATGGCTCAGTGGGTAAGAGCACTTGACACTCTTACAAAGGACCTGAGTTCCATTCCCAGCACCCACAGGGTGGCTCACAATCATCTGTAATTCTAGTTTCAGGGAACCAGATGCCCTCTTCTGACCTCTATGAGTAACAGGCACGCATGAGGTACACAGAAAGACATGCAGGCAAAACACCTATAATATATGAAATAAAATAAATAAAAATCTAATAAGTGAATAAATACTATCAGCTCTAAAGTAAAATTTGCTGTGTCTTCACCAAGTCCCACAGAAATTGTTGCCCTCACACAAGGTTTAGGGGAGCTCTTGAAAACCTAACTGTTACTATGAGAGTCTCCAGCTCATCAGAGCCTTTCTCTTTGGTGTCTATCCCAATGAGCAGGTTTGGAGAATGGGTTCATCTGTTGTCCTTAAAGTCAATATTCAAAGACACCAAGAATCAAAGGGTGTTGTGAGCATAGATATAAATATGCATGTCCATCCTTTATATAGACAAATAGAAGGCAGAGCTTTTGTTTTCAACCCAAAAGTAATCTTTGGATAAGGGGCTCCTGCTGGAGACACGCCCTGAAGTCCAGTCCATTGATGAGAACATGCTGGAAATAAAACACTGCAGCTGTCTCTGCTCCCACTGGCAAGAAACCTTGGTCTATAAATGGAAAAGAGCTAACGCAGCTTGGAGGTTCAGTGGGAATGCAGCACAGTGAGTTCTTTCCCTCGCCCCTGAATTGCAGATTGTAAGAAGAAAGAATAAGAGGCAAGGACTTCGGGTGTTATTTCCAACTGTGAGTTTTGTAAGGGCCCCGGGAATAAGTTGATGGTGATGGAGTCTGTGTCTGTTGCTAAGGAGAAGCAAGTGATTGTTCTAGACTCTTGTTAGAAGAGGCAGCATTATCAAGACACTTATTTGGTTCTTAGCTTCCTCTGTGTAAATTGCAGAAGACAAAAATCATTTTAACCATGATTTCCCCCCCCTGCCAAATTCACATCTCATGTGTAATTTTCCCATCGTTTTCTGAAAGCCCACCTGTATGTGAACTGTCTCTGGATAGAATGCCAGAACTTGTAGTGGGCAAGAGTCCTGGGATAAAGCAACCAAGAGCATCCTACGGAGAATATGGCTTCTGCAGAAAGTATTTTACATGTCTGGTTCTGTTTGACTGGCATTACAAGAGGCCCTTGACTTTTGTAGAAATCTCTTTCTTGGAGAAACAAAATGGATTCACTGTTAGGGATTAGGGAGTTTGTTAGCGAGAACTCGAGGTGAGACCAAGGTAGTGGGCAATCAGGAGTGAATAGAAACTTGCCCACTCTTCCTCATTTTCCTCTCAAGGGCGGCTGTGCTCAATGATTGACTCACGCATCACATATGTATTCTCTTTAATCCATGGGATTACTTTCTCCCTGACACTGCTTGAATGCTCGGGGGAACAAAACAAAAAACGCTGGCATTGTGCAATACTGTTCTAGAAAGAGAAAGGAGAGTCTTTGCTGCTAAGTTGCAGTCCTGTGTTAGTACTATAGGTGATGAGCTAGGACTGATGGAATCTAATCATCCCACAGCATAAGCACAGTCACAGGCCTGGTGAGATCTAGGTCTGAAGGGCGCGTGGGGGGTATGCTGTAAATGGTCAGGTGTGGAGGGAGACGCTGCAGCTTCAGGTAAGATCATCAGGATGTCGTGTTTATGGGAGCTGAAATCTTTGGTGTTCTGTCAACAAGTGTGTATTAGTAATCTCAGCACTTGGGAGGTAAGGGGAGGAGGATTGTTGCAAGATCGAGGCCAGCCTGCACTACAGAGTGTGACCCTGTCTAAACACTAACAAAATACGTGGGTGTGATGATGCTTGCCTTTGATCCCAGCACTTGGAAGGATGGAGGTAAGAGAATCAAGACTTCATGGCTAACCTCAGCTACTTTTTTTTTCCCCCAAGACAGGGTTTCTCTGTAACTTTGGAGCCTGTACTGGAACTAGCTCTTGTAGACCAGGTTGGCCTCGAACTCACAGAGATTCACCTGGCTCTGCCTCCTGAGTGCTAGAATTAAAGGCATGTGCCACCACCACCTGGGTAACCTCAGCTACTTAACAAGTTGGAGGCTAGCCTGGGCTACAAAAACTTAAAAAAAAATACAAAACCGCCGGGCGGTGGTGGCGCACGCCTTTAATCCCAGCACTCGGGAGGCAGAGGCAGGCGGATCTCTGTGAGTTCGAGACCAGCCTGGTCTACAGAGCTAGTTCCAGGACAGGCTCCAAAGCCACAGAGAAACCCTGTCTCGAAAAATCAAAAAAAAAAAAAAATACAAAACCAATGAAACAAAATAAAGATTTTGGCAAAGGAGACGCACTTTAGCAATCTGTACATGGAATGGAAGCTATCATGGATAACAATGTAATAATATATTGTGTGTTTCACAGACTAGATATTGCTTCCCTACAAGAAACTGGTAAGTCGTGAATTAAAAAAATTTTTAGTTAGATTGATTTAACCATTCCTCAGTATGTACATATCAGGCCAGTGATGTGAGTCAACAGGCAAAGGTGCTTTCAGCCAAGCTTGATTCCTGAGACCCATATGGTGGAAGGAGGGAACTGTCTCTCATAGTTGACCTCAGACTCCACAGGAGTCATAGCACATACTGTGTTACATGCCACACACGCCATAAACACGCGCACTAAAACCAAAAAACTAATCGTAATATATTCCATCCCAAGAATAGACAATATATACAATTATCAATTTAAAAAATGAAGCATTTTCTTCTTTAATAATGAAGAATGAGGACCGGGCAGTGGTGGTGCACGGTCTTTAATCCCAGCACTCAGGAAGCAGAGGTGGGAGGATCTCGTGAGTTCAAGGCCAGCCTGGTCTACAGAATTCCAGAGCAGGCTCCAAGCTCACAGTGAAACTTGTCCTGGAAAACTAAAAAAAAAAAAAGAAGAAGAAGAAGAAGACTGAGAAGGGCTACCCTAGGGTAGCGGCAGGCAGAGTGCACACTCCGGACCCAGAGAGTGTCAGTTCTGGGACATTTAAGATTACTCGGATGAGTCAGGCACGCGCCTTTAATCCCAGCACTCGGGAGGCAGAGGCAGGCGGATCTCTGTGAGTTCGAGGCCAGCCTGGTCTACAAGAGCTAGTTCCAGGATAGGCTCCAAAGCTACAGAGAAACCCTGTCTCCAAACCAAACCAAACAAAACAAAACAAAAAATTACTCTCATGAGCACACACTTCTGGGGCCTAAGCCGTCCCTGGGTTTCCTCTTGTGCCCAGTGGGGAGAGCAGTGTTCTGCACATGCCTGCTTTGGCTTGCTCGTTGGTTTTGAAGGCTTTTCAGGAAATTAACTGGTGTGCTTTTCCCCTTAGGAAGAAGATTCCCTCCTCGATATATGTAAGGAAATTGTGGAACGATGGTCAGAAACACAAAGTGTCATCACCAAAGTGAAAAAAGAAGGTAGCGTTGGCCTTTCTTTTAAAAAACATTTACCCTACTCTGTATCCTGTGGCGTGTGTATGTGTGTGTGTGTGTGTGTGTGTGCATGTGCGTGTGTGTGTGTGTGTGTGTGGGGAGGGGGGTCTGTGTGTTCCTGAGGTGTATGAGGGTCAGGACAAGTTTCAGGATTTGGATCTGTCTTTCCATCTTGTGGGCCATGAGGATCAAATTCAGGCCGTGAGGATGGCCTCTCCTTACCAAGTTTCAGGATTTGGATCTGTCTTTCCATCTTGTGGGTCGTAAGGATCAAATTCAGGCCGTGAGGATGGCCTCTCCTTCCCAAGCCATCTTGTGAGGCCGTGAGGGTGGCCTCTCCTTCCCAAGCCATCTTGTGAGGCCGTGAGGGTGGCCTCTCCTTCCCAAGCCATCTTGCTAGTCTCGGTTACGGTTTTGGATCCAATTCCCAGGGCCTGTTCCTATATAGTTGTTAAGGAGCGAGAGTTTCGTTTTCTTTGAGTACTCACTCTTCCGAAGATAATTTGCAAACACTCAGAGGCTCTCTTTAAGGTTTTACTAACCATGAATTTCCGTTTGTGTCTTTCCAATCCACACTGACCACAGTCATCTTCATTATGGTGTGGGTGTGTGTTTCTTTCCTTGTGTTTTTGAAACAATGTCTCATTGTATATAGCCCATGCTTGCCTGGAACTTTTTTGGTGTTTTGATACAGGGTTTATCTGTGTACTAACCTTGGCTATCCTAGAACTCACTCTGTAGACCAGACTGACCTTGAGCTCAGAAATCTACCTGCCTCTGCCTGAGATTAAAGGTGTGCGCCACCACTGCCTGGTAAGCCTGGAACTCTTTATGTAGCCCCTGCTTGCCTTGAATTGCTAACTCTTTTGCCCCCACCTCCTACGTGCTACAGGTATGCATCACGATCCCTGCATCTTTCTGGTCTTTATTTTCCTCCCATCCTATGCCCCTAGTAGATTTGCATCACACATACAGGGTCAGCTATAGTCTTCCAAACTCAAGTTGACAACAGTCTTAAAAGCCGGAGCCTTCACCCACTGAACCATGGCACTGTCTCATCCACCCTTTTCATATTCTCATTACATAGCATAATTTATGGTTGAGATTCTGCTTTATTTGGCTGAATCTTTCACCCTTGAAAATGGAAGAGGAGTCGGGCAGTGGTGGTGCACGCTTTTAATCCCAGCACTTGGGAGGCAGAGGCAGGAGGATCTCTGTGAGTTTTAAGGCCAACCTGGTTTATAAGAGCTAGTTCCAGGACAGGCTCTAAAGCTACAGAGAAGTCCTGTCTTGAAAAAAACCAAAAAAGAGAGAGAGAGAGAGAGAGAGAGAGAGAGAGAGAGAGAGAGAGAGAGAGAAAGAGAAATGGGTTTATATGTTCATTAGGATGATAAATTAGCTACAGAGACACAAAGCATAGAAGCTAAACTTGAATAGAATCTAATCTAAATTATACACTATTAAGGCCGACTGATCTCTGTGAGTTCAAGGCCAGCCTGGTCTTCAGAGTGAGTTCCAGGACAGCTAAAGCTACACAGAGAAACCCTGTCTTGGGGGAAAATTGTTGAATTAAGAGCAGCGGAGCTGCATCCCGCCGCCTGCATGGCTAGCTTAGCTTATGACCCGAAATAATTACACAGAAACTGTATTCTTTTAATCACTGCCTGACCCATTAGTTCCAGCCTCTTATTGGCTAGCTCTTACATATTGATCTAACCCATTTCTATTATTCTATGTAGTCCACAAGCTGGCTTACCAGGAATGATCTTAAGCTGCGTCTGTCTGCAGTGGGACAATCATGGCGACTCTCTGACTCAGCTTCTTTCTCCCAGCATCCTGTTCTGTTTTCTCCGCCTACCTAAGGGTTGGCCTATGAAATGGGCCTAGGCAGTTTCTTTATTAATAAGAAATCATTCCCACATCAGAAAATAATTATACACATTTAGTTCTCGGTCTTGAATATAACAATAGGATCACATGATATACTTGGTTTGGGCCCCGGGTATTTGTGTTTTGTTTTGCCTTTGGTTTGTTGTAATTAAAGGCATGGTATTAAGGGCTGGGGAGATGGCTCAGTGGTCAAGAGCACTGGCTGCTCTAGAGGAGCCGGGTTCAGCTCCTAGCACCCACATGGCAGCTCACAGCTGTCTGGAACTCCAGTTCGAGGGAATCCGACACCCTCACACAGGCAAAACACCAATGCACATAAAATAAGTAGTATTTTTTAAAAGGCGTGGAATTGAAAGCTTTTTTTTTTTTTTCTTTTTTTTTCTTTTTTTTTTTTGGTTTTTCGAGACAGGGTTTCTCTGTGGCTTTGGAGCCTGTCCTGGAACTAGCTCTGTAGACCAGGCTGGTCTCGAACTCACAGAGATCCGCCTGCCTCTGCCTCCCGAGTGCTGGGATTAAAGGCATGCGCCACCATCGCCCGGCTTGAAAGCTGTTTTTTTAAGATCAGTTTCTTTTATTTTACTGTGTTATGTGTGTGGGGGTATGCACGTGTGAATGGAGGGCCCCACAGAGGCATTGGAGCACCTCAGGCTGCAGCTACAGGGGCCTGTTAGACATCTTATGTGGGTGCTGGGAACTACGCTCGCTCGGGTCCTCTGCACTCTTCAGCACTGAGCCATCTCTAGCCCCAGGCATTGGTGTTCTTAAAAAAGTTCCTCTAAGGCAGGTGAGATGGGTCAACAGTAAAAGGTATCTAGTACACAAACCTGGGGTCCCAAGTTCCACCCCTGGGGCCCCAGAAAGGAGGGAACTGGCTCCCACAGTCATCATCCAGACCTCACTGCACACACAACCCCAGTAAGTACACATCATCCAAACCATGTCTGAGAAGCCCTGAACCTGGGTAGCTTAGCCCTGTCTCCTGGATGACTTCACGTCCTCAGAGACCAGCACTGACTGGGGGCTTGTCTTCACCTTCTCCTTGTGTCTCCCTCGTCCGCCTCGCAGATGAGGTTCAGGCCATTGCCACCTTGATTGAGAAGCAAGCCCAGATTGTGGTGAAGCCCAGGATGGTTTCAGAAGAGGAGAGGCAGAGGAAAGCCGCCCTGCTGGCCCAGTATGCTGATGTGACAGACGAAGAGGAATATCCTTTCTGGAGGCTCAGCACCATTTCCCAAGGCTCATGCTAAGGATGTCAGACAGTCTTTGTCACCCTAAGAAGTTCCAGCCCCCATCTCTAGTTTAGTTTTCACTTTCAGAATGGCAATGATCCTGGGCCTTTGTGGGCTTAAGAAGTGTTGTTGGGCTGGGCAATCCCAGCACTCTGGAGGCAGAGACAGGTAGATCTCTGTGAGTTCAAGGCCAGCCTGGTGTACAGAATGAGCTCTAGGACAGCCAAGGCCATACAAAGAAACCCTGTGTCAAAAGACAAAACAAAACAAAACCCCAACAACAAAATGATGTTAAAATAGTTGACATGGGACTTATATTTTCAACACATAATTGATATACTCAAGAAAAGTTCAGTGTAAGACAAATAATGCCTTTAATGGACTGTCGGTATTATTCCTAGAGTAGGAAGCTGCTGTGGGTCCTTGCACCTGTGTGACACTGCATTAGTTACTTTTCTTACTGCTGTCACCAAATACAAAGAAGAAACGAGGCAATGGTTATTTTGGCTTACAGTTTGAACTGATGCCCTCCATCATGGCGGGGAAGGCATGGCGGCAGGAGCAGGTGACAGCTGGTCACGTTGCAGCCACAGTCAGGAGGCAGAGAGAAATCAGTGTTGCTGTGAACCAGTCTTTGCTTTTATTCAGTCCGGGACTGCAGCCCAGGGAATGGTTGCCTCCAGCGTCACAGACATCCCAGAGGTTTGTGTCCGTAATGACCCCAACTCCTGTCACCTGACAGCCAAGATGACCCATCACGGATACTTTTGCGTACAGTCTAGCACCACACTTCCTTCTTCAAAAAATAACCTTTTTTGGACATAGAGTCTCATTGTGTAGATCAGGCTAGCCTCAAACTCACAAAGATCCACCTAACTCCGCCTTCGCCACTGTGCTTCTGAGGTGTGCGTCACCACACCTGGCTTCCAAAAAAGGCTTTCGAAGTATGAGATCTCTCTCCTCAAGTTAAAACACAGATTTCTGGTCATTTCCTGAGTTTCTGATCTAAAGCAGGCTCAAGATAAGAGTCCATGGCTGTGGACTTCTTGAAAATTCCTAGAGGCTCCAAGAGTTACAGTGTTTGTACATATGTGTGCATGCGTGTTCTCATGCAGCCCGGGTGGAATTGAACTCCTGATCTTTGTGCCTCCTCCTTCCGAATGTTGGAACTGTGCTGTCTCAGAGTCTGTCTCACCCCTGCTTTTAGGTAATGTAGGGCCTCCCAGATCACCTGACCTTTCCTTTTAGCCTCTAGGAGTGGGTCTTGTAGAAGCTTGAGATGTCTCCCCCCCAAGTTAGGGTTTTCAGAAATGGCTCTCTGGGGTTTACTTTCACACCTATGGCTCCAACCTCACTGCATTCTACTTGCTTCTCTTATCCATGTCTGTTGGCTGGTTTTCAAACTCAATTTGGGATGTGTGAGGCCTTTTTTTCAACCTGGTTTTCCTTAATGTCACTCACCGAAGCAGATGAGAAAGATGATCCGGGTACTTCGACAGCAAACATCGGCTCTGACAAATGTATCCTTCTCTTTGTCCATTCCTTGTTTTTCTCCAAGGTCCTTCTGGAGATCAGTTGTCATTTTGCTGTCACTGCTACAGGTTCCCTCTTATCTCCAAGGATGTCATGTCTTGCCAGTATTGGGAGCCCTATGCCTAGCACAGCCCTGGTTAGTCAACTTACATACACTGTAACATAGAAAACAAGTTAACACATGCTAGGTGCTAGTCTCCAGCTTGCTAGGATGACTTTGAATTCCTAGTCTCTGGTTCCACCTCCCACTGTGTCATTAAAAGCATGTGTCACACCTACCAAAGGGGGTGGCGGGATGTTCTGTTTGTGAGATGGGGTCATACTATGCAGTCCTGGCTGGAACTCACAGAGATCTGCCTGCCTCTATCTCTTGAGTGCTATGCTTAAAGGAATGCACCACCACACCTGGCCTGTTGCTGCGTTTGGTTTTAGTTTTTGAGACAGTCTCTCTGTGTGGTCTTGGATGGTCTGGAACTCGCTCTGTAGACCAGCCTGGCCATGACCTCTCAGATCTCCTGTCTCTGCCTCCCCAAGTACTGGGATTAAAGTCATGGTCCACCACACTGGATTTCACCTGGCTTGGTTTTTGTTTTTTGAGACAAGAGTTTCTTTTAGCCCATGCTAAACTCAAACTGGCTCTATCAGAGGCTGTTCTTGAATTGCCTTTACCTCTTGTAGGGCTTGAGCCACCACACCTAGCTAGAAGGATTTCCAAGAGAAAAATAAAAGCTAGATTCCCCAGAGCTATTATTGTAGGAGGGGCTGCTTGTTGGTTCCCAGCTGCCCAGCTAGCTTAGACCTGAAATAATCACACAGAAGCTACATTAATTAAATCTAGCTTCTTATTGGCTAACTCTTACATATTAATTTAACCCATTTTTATTAATCTATATATTGCAACGTGGCTGTGGCTTACCAGATGAAGTTCCCAGGTGG
>NW_004949142.1:1987619-1993028 GCF_000317375.1 Microtus ochrogaster
ACCTAAGTTCTGCCCTGCTGTAGGTGCAAAGCAGTTTCTTTATTCATTCATGGTAATCACAGCATACAGAGGGAAATCCCACATCACAGAGCTCTGTTGCCCAGGACTGGGGAGGGGAAATTAAAATGTTTAAATTTTATCTTTACTCTCAAAGACCTCGTCATTGGAAGGAGAACTTAAGACACTAAGTATTTGAAGCTCAAAATCTGATCAGTATTGAAATGCATGTTGAGGAAGGTCCCCACTAGTAGGTCACTCTGAGATGTTCCTAAGGAGCTAAATTTAGAAATTTACCTCCCAGGTGAGGGCTTATAATGGGCTATCAGATATTGTCTCAGGGGTTCAGTTTTGGTGTGAGCGTTTGACCCCAAGGCCCTGGGTATGCTTAGGTAAGTGCTCTGTTGCTGAGCTCTCTTCTCAGCCTGAGACTTTTGTAGCCTAGTCTAGAAAAAGTCATGTTTCAAGAGTATAAAGGAGATTGCCTGGAATGTTCTATCTTTTTAGTGCCTGCATGTATGTATGTGTACCAGGTGTCTGCTTGTTGCCCCCAGAGGCCAAAAGAGGGCATCAGATCCCCTAGAACTGGAGTTACAGATAGTCGTGAACCACTTGTGGATTCTGGGAATGGAACCCCAGTCCTCTGGAAGAGCAGCCAGTGCTCTTAACTGCTGAGCCATCTCTCCAGTTCTTGATATTTTGTTCTTAAAGTTAAAAGAAGTAAGGAATAAAATTTTTGGCTGTTTTCTCAATTTAAACTTATTTCATGTCTCATAAGTTCAATGTTGACAATATAACATGTTTTTCACTTAAACGCTAATCTAGAAAAGGTCAAATTAACAATTCAATAAGAATAAACCTTAATTACTTGAAAGCATTTTAATAGTGCCACATGCATGAGCATTTTCCAGCCAGTGATACTCTCTTTATTGACTTACCCTGGGCTCATCAGCTTAGCTTGGAGTGAAATTTTATTTTAAATGAATCGACGTTATTTGTAAGTATAAACTTTATTTGTATTTTTTAGACCCCCTGTTAATGAAGTACACATTTTTATAAAATATTTCAAAGTTCAGGTTTAGTTGTCCAAATGAGATTTTGTTGTTGTTGTTGTTTTGGTTTTTTGAGACAGGGTTTCTCTGTGAAACAGCTCTGACTGTCCTGAAACTCAGTTTTGTGTGTTTTGCCATGGGTGTCAGGTTCCCTGGAACTGGAATTATAGACAGTTGTGAGCCACCATATGGTTGCTGGGAATTGAACCTGGGTCCTCTGGAAGAGCAATCTCTGCTCTTAACTACTGAGTCATCTTTCCAGCCCCCATGGAACTCGTTTTGTAGACCAAAGAATCCACCTGCCTCTGCCTCCTGAGTGCTGGGATTAAAGGCGTGCGCCACCACCACCCAGCCCAAAGTTTTTTTTTTTAAATATCCTTCAGGAGTTCCCATCAAACCAAGGATTCTTTTTCCCCCTAACATATGAGTGTTTTGCCTGGACACACACCTCATGTCTAGTGCCCACAGAGGCAAGAAGAGGGCACTAAATCCCCTGAAACTGGAGTTATATATGGGAATGAGCCACTGTCTGGGCCTGAACCTCTGCCAGAGCAAGTGTTTGTGATCACTGAACCCAAATCAAAGATCCTTTTTTTGTACTAGGAATGCCCCGAGTGCATTTAGGACTTAGTGTGTAGAGAAGCAGCATCCAGACTGAAACTGCAGGATTGTTGCTTGTGAAATGTGTACCTTAATCCCTTAACTCACTGGTAGTTCTGTTCCGAAACACCAATGTGGAAGATGTTCTCAATGCTCGGAAATTGGAACGAGATTCGCTTCGGGACGAGTCCCAAAGGAAGAAGGAGCAGGACAAGCTGCAGCGGGAGAAGGACAAGCTAGCCAAGCAGGAGCGCAAGGAGAAGGAGAAGAAAAGGACACAGAGGGGGGAACGCAAGCGATAACCTCAGCCCACTCCGTTCCTTCCACCCAGGAATTGACTGTGCGTCTGTCTACTTAAGAGACTGAGACTAATGCATTTCCCAACATTTCCTAAGGTTTTCCCCCGTGTTTACATGTTCAAAAGGAAAATCACAATCACTTGTAATTACAAAATGTGCCATGTTTTGGTAGTGTGGGCAATCAATCATAGTATCTTTACCAAAGATCTGGAATTAGGGTAACCTTTCTATTTTAGTACTGAAACCTGTGCCCTTCTGGCTTGTTTTTAAAAAGGTCTTCCCTCACTTTGTATAATTAGCCAGATTCAGAAAGTGAACATCCTGAAGGAAACATGACCATTCCTTCTGAGATTTAAAAAAAAAAAAAAAAAAGTGTAAATTGCTCCTGAGGCAATATTTGCTTCAAATGTAGTTTTTTTATTTGAAATTTAAAATGTAGTGGGTTTTTTATTTGAATTTTAAGTTTGAATTTTAAATTCCATAGTCTAGGCTGACCTTGAGCTTGAGTTTCTCAGCTTTAGGATTATGGGCATAAGTGGCTACACCTGGCTTGTAGTAGCAGTATATTATGGCTGAAGCAACTAATGAAGAGCCCTACCTAGATTCAGATTGTATATGACATCAAATAGGAAAGTGGAAGGTGGGTATTTGGGGTGTGATAGATCTAAGAATTTTTTATTTATTTATTTTTTGATGTGGCAACTTGGGCTCAAGTTGTAGCTGTGTTGAGTGCCTACTTCGCATATAAGGCCCTGGGATTGATCCCCGATACTGAAGAAAAACTTAACCTATGGGAGAATCAAATATCTTTTAAAATAGAGAGCTACATACTTTTCATATAGGCTGTGGCTTTAAGAAGGATGTGTCAGTTTGGGGTATAAGGTTATCATTGTTAGCTAGATAAATCATGAGTTCCCTTGAATCCGCTCTTGATTTTAGTCTTGGTTTATTCTGCAGGCATGCCTAGCCTTTTGACATTGTGGCATGACTTTTTTTAAAACTTGCAAAAAATCATGTTTTAAAAGTAAGTTTATGATTTTGCATTAGGCTGAATTTACAGCTATCGTCAGCCACAGGTTGTACACACCTGCAGCATGGGTATTAAGACTTAATAATTCCTGGTTTAGAGAAACTGAAGGAATTACTCCTTTAGAGAGAAACACTGGAAATTTTGCTAACAATAAGATACTTAAGTATGTATAATTGGTGGTTAACAAACTTATGAGTGGAAAAACTGGGAGAGTCAAGGGTGAGCAGAAACTCTCCAATTCTACTTCTGCCACAGCTGCATCCAGCTGTAAACAAGGTCCTTTTTTACTTGACTTTGGGCAACAGCTATCTAAAGCCTCAACAATTTCTCTGATGTGATACAGTAGATATTTTATACCGGGGGTTAGAAGACTACCACTCACAGGCCAAGTTTGGTCCAGTCCTTTTTTGTATGGGGCAAACTAAAATGTTTTTTTTACATTTTTAAAGGGTTAATAAAGACATTCATGATTTGAGACCATATGTGGCCTATAAAACCTAGTAGTTACTAGCATTTGGAAAAAGTCTTCTGACTTGTTTTTGTATCATTAGCTACCTTTGTGCAGAAGAAAAAAAACATGGTTAAGGAGATAAAGCTGCTTCTTTATCCTACAACCATGACACTGCAAAAATAACCACCTTTTCCTTTTTTTAAATAAACTTATTTAAGTCAGAGTCGTCTGCCTTGTTTCTGTCAGCCGCTGGTGGGAAGGTGTGTGTGGTTGGTTCCTTGGGAATGGTCTTCGTCTGGCCAGCTCTGTAGACACTCTGCAAGTGAAACGTCTTCTCCCTTAAATTTGTTTGCAACTTTCCTGTGAAGTAAAGATTAGCTCAGAGGATTACCATGTTTTTTGGAGCTTGAGTAAATTGGCTTTGAAGTCCTCTGAGGTACTTCATCCTTTATGTGAGCCACAGCTCTGAAGAGTATGGGAAAGAACCTGTTTGAATTTAGTAATCCTTATTTGGGGTTTCCTTCTAACCTTGATTTTGGCTGCTTTTTTTTTTTTTTTTTTTTTTTTGGTTTTTCGAGACAGGGTTTCTCTGTGGCTTTGGAGCCTGTCCTGGAACTAGCTCTGTAGACCAGGCTGGTCTCGAACTCCCAGAGATTCGCCTGCCTCTGCCTCCCGAGTGCTGGGATTAAAGGCGTGCGGCTTCTGAAGGAATCAAGATTATATCCATGCCTTAAGGATATTTATTTCAACTTGCTAGTTTTTTGTTTTGAGACAGGGTTTCTTTGTGTAGCCTTAACTGTCCTAGCTCTATAGACCAGACTGGCCTCGAACTCAGAGATCCACCTGCTTCCCAAGTGCTGGTGTTAAAGGTATGCACCACCACAACACAGCTAAACATTAAATTTTTATTTGTATGTATATGGGTGTTTTGCCTTCATGAGTATATGCAGTGTTATTGGAGGCCAGAAGAGGGCATGGGGTCCCCTGGGACTGGAAGTGCAGGTGGCTGTGAGTCACTTTGTGAGTGCTGGGAATCAAACCTGGAACTAAATCCTCTAAATCCTTTGAAGAGTGCTCTTAACTGCTGAGCCATCTCTCTGGCCCTCAGTGGGATTTTAATCCTAGTAGTATTTCCTCCAAAACTTTTCTGTAACCACTTATTTAAATGGAAAGGGTACTGATAGAATGATTAATTTTCTCTTTTGTTTTGTTGTTTTTGTTTTTTGAAACCGGGTTTCTCTGTAGCTTTAGAGCCTGTCCTGGAAACTCTGACCCTGAACGCACAGAGATCCGTTTGCCTCTGCCTCCCGTGTGCTGGGATTAAAAGCGTGCACCACCACTGCCTGGTGGCTTAAGGTAATTTTCAAATAACTTCATATAAATTGTGTGTCATGTCTTCCTTGATATCTCCATCTAATTAAAAAAACATTTTATTCTATGTGTTTATATGTGCTTACTAACACACAGACATAAGTAAATCTTTTAAAGAAAAAGCAAAATAAAAACATGAGCTAGGTCAGTTGAGTGGATAAAGGCATGTGTTCCAATTCTGATATGAGTTCAATCTCCAGGACCCACATCCGGACACAAAGTTGTCTTCTGATCTTACATCCATTGTTGTCATATGTGTGTGCATGTACACACAAATTTTAAAAGAAAAACTTAATTTCTTTGAATTAGAGAATATCAATATCACCTTTACCAGTTTCACTGCAGATTTTGTGTGATAATTTTAAATACTTTTTAAGCTGCAATTTAGAAATATGTAAGAACCATCTAGCAGGGTGTAGTGGAGCATGCCTGTAATACAAGCTCTGGGGAGGCAGGAACAGCAGGTTCCAGGACAGCTAGGAAACCAGAGGGAAAGACATCTTTACCAGTGGTTCTCACCTTTGTAATGCTGCAACCGTCAGACGCAGTTCCTCATGTTGTGCTGACTCACCTTTGTAATGCTGCAACCGTCAGACGCAGTTCCTCATG